>NC_142735.1:29247500-29255000 GCF_051943395.1 Hippocampus bargibanti | reverse complement strand
AGCCTCAGTGACTCGCTTTGACCTTGTATTGTTCCTGTTTTTGTCATTTTCATTCGTTTTTGGTGACCCAACGCAGCTTACTTACACAAGGAAAGAATTACTTAGCATTGGGGGGGATCCATGCTTGGACTCTTTTCACCAACACAACAAAATCCACAAGGTTTTTTGGGGCTAATCGCGAGCGGCACAGCCGCTCTGTATGGAGCTTTGAGACGCCGTAGGAGGAGGGGCAAGCGAGCCGGCTTATCCATCAAGTCACGGCAGCGTGGGCTTCGAATGCCGCTCCCATCAATCCATCTCGCTAATCTACGTTCTCTACTAAATAAGATGATGATGAGCTTCTTCTCCTCACAAAGACCAAAAAACAGTTGCACGTTCTGTTGTGCACTGCTTCACTGAGACATGGCTCAGTGTCTGCCACCCATGGTTTGAAAAAGACACACCCATTTCCCACGTCTGCCCACCAAAAGCAGAAATTAACTTATTTCCGGCCTCTGCCCGACAGATCCATGAACTGGACGTGAGGTGGATCTTCAAGCAGCAGAAGACCAAGAAAGCTGCAGGACCTGACAGAGTGTCTCCCTCTTGCCTGAAAGTCAAGCTGAAGAGGAGAAAACGGGGTTGCAGAAGGAGGAGATGTGTCCTCGCGTCTGTCATTATGGGGAATGTGAAATCGCTCCCGATCAAATTGGACAAGCTAGAGGCGCTAATACAGCATCCGATGGAGTACCGTGAAACCAGTTTGCGGCTTCTCACAGAAAAACGACTATCTGCAATCACTCCAGACAAACACACACTGAGATGGACGACTTCCAACCCCTATGTGCGGACAGGAATGCAGGGAGCGGTCAGAAGAAAGGAGGGGGAATTGCTGTGTTTGTTAGTGACAAATGGCGCAATCCTGGGCACATCACGATCAAAGAGAAACTGCGCTCTGGGCATTGAACATTTTTTGACATAGCCGCAAAAATGTTCGTACGTACCGTTGTCCGTAATACAAATGCTTGTAAGTCAGGGAGCGTCTGTACTTTCATCTACACTACAAACAAAAACTGCATCATTTCTCTCCAGAAATGAAAACTTTTTTGTCCCTCGATGGCCGCGATGGCTAAGACACATGTCCGTGCCCTGGCCGGGAGCTAGCATCAAATGAAAATGAAACATGCGTTCTTCGGGGGCTGCTCCCTTGCAAACTGCTGTTGATTTTGCACTAAAAATGGCACATCCTCTGATATATTAGCGGCTCGGTGGCATCTCAGATGCGAGAGCTAACTTTAGCCCGATGAAATTATGCTTGCTTGACATTTTTTTGGTTTTCTGTCGCCAGGAGGCCAAATGATCTGCTTTTCACATCTTTCTCATCTGGAATGAATTGGCTGCTGCCTCCTGCAATGACCTTGATCAATAATTGCCTCGGTTCTCAAAATGATTCCGCGCGCCAGATTATACAGGTAACATCCGATTTACTACAGGCGCAAGTTACGACCACCCGTATTTAAGACCACGACCGCCAGACTTTTTTTTTTAATTCTGCCACCACTACAGCCAGCAACGCGACAGAGAAAGAGGTCCGTGCATGATAATTTATTAAGCTACAACACAAAGCACTGGTCCTAAAAAGAGGATCAGGGGAATAATCAAAAATAAAGAATACCAATAACGATGAGTGGTGGGGGCAATGGGAACCCCGACAATGGCGAGAACCAAGTCGCATACGGTGGTGCAGAAACGGAACAATCCCAAAAGGATTGCGGGATGTGGGGGGGGGGGGCTCAGACCTAGCACCGAAGACAAAGTCCACGGTAATACAAAGTACAAATACAAGTTGACAGCGTCCCGTTTTCGTACCCGCTGTCCTGAAGAAGGAAGCGGGGAGGCGTGGCCCCGCCCCCAGCTGTCAATCCGACAATATTGAGCAAGTAGGATGTTTATTTGCCGGAGAAGCATTGCACAAAATGACGATACAAAATAACTGTTTCGTAACAAACGCGTACGACAATTTTCTCCAGCATGACAGAAGAGCAATCGGGAGGAGGGAGGGGTGTCCACCGACGCCGAGCCGGAGCGGGTGGGATCGCCGTGACGCGAACGCCGCGTCGGGCTCATGGTCGGCGCCACCGCCTCTTTGAGACAGGTGACCTCTTCTGTCTTTACTGTTGGCAGGGAGAGCGTTTTTTTGGACAGTTGTTCTTTTTTGGGGGACAGCTCGCATGCGTGACCACGCTTTCTGCTCGCATGTGAAGAAAGCATGTGCGCCGACACAGTAATAAAGATCGATAATCCGAAATCTAAAATGATTAAAATGACACTAAAAGTTATGAGATTTATAAATAAAGATCGATAATCCGAAATCTACAATGATTAAAATGACACTAAAAGTTATGAGATTTATAAATGAACTGTCAGCATTTTGGTATATAATAATATTCAATGGAAAATGTTGCTTAAAAACAACAGATTTACATCGTATACTATCTGGTCGTATGCCAGCGTGTCGTCATTTGTGATGATCACGTGATCCTCGTGTCAGCCATTTTGAATGCTTTTCGATTTACGACCGATTGACTCACGATGGTTTTGTCGGAACGGAACCTGGTCGTAACTCGGATGTTACCTGTATTTGAAAATGCAGAACGGGACACTTGGTCTTGGTGCAACAACGAGGCACTTGGTCACTTCTGGGACCGCTCTGGCCTATGATCTTTGATGCATGAAATGGGAAATATTTTGCTCATTGCTATCGGTTAAGTGGACTTGGTTGATGGGTATCAGAAAGTGTATGACAGGGGTGGACAAACCCTTTTGCAAAGGCTGCCAGATTTGGTATGTGAAAAAAGTACGGAGACCAACCTTGGTGGACGTTCTTTACTCAAAACAGCAATTAATTTATATTTTTCAGTTTCTGCGATCCATTGTGTTTCACATTTGCTTTTTTTATTTTAAGTTCACCTATTTTAAGCATGTCTTGTGGTTCATTTGATACATGCATTTTATAATTGACATTTAATAATTGAAATTTAATATTCACTTTACTTCATTTTTTAACACTTAAAACTCTTTTTGTAACAGTTGAACAGACTTGTTCTTTTGTTGATTGTCACCATTTTTTTTGAAAATCACCATTTTAGAAAATTGATGGGCTCATTTAGTCAATGACATCTATAATAACTGACTCTATGTGTCTTGTGTTGTCATATTATTTGTTATTTAGTTTTTTTTTGTTTTTTTCCTTGATGTTACTTCCGGGTTGAGTGAACGCTGGCCCGTGTGGCTGCCGCTGCTCAACCGCAGAAAAAATATCCTGTGACTGTAAAGTGTCCTTGAGAGTTTTGAAAGGCGCTTATAAATGAAATGTATTAATATTATATTGTTATTATACAAATTTGCTGTTCCTAATTGAGCCTGTGGATTGCACCACTTCGCACACGCAGGTCACCGAGCTACTGCCCAATGTATTCATTCTACATGCGTGTCAGACGTAATTGAATTTATGACGGAGGCTGCGGGCCGGATGAAAATTGACCATGGGCCGCATTTGGCCCCCGGCCCAGACTTAGGACATGGCTCCTGTCCGCATTATTAATTCCTTCCAGAGACTTTTTTAATGTAAAACAGCGGCTTGAGCAAATATTCTATTGGCGGAGTGGAGAACAAAAAATGAAATAGGTCCATTCTGGTTGCAACGTCCGACCGCGCTGTCTTTCAATTTAGAACGCATTAAATTTTGATTTCATGCGTTCGCTTGGCTGCCTGTTCCAGTGAACTCGGTTGCCCTCTCACACATTTGTGTTTTTGTCCCGGCCATATTTTTATTCAAAATAGTCAATTTTATTTTGACAGCTATTTGTATGTAAAGTGCGAAAAATGTGCATATTGTCATTGCGGCAGCATCTTTGTTATTTGCTTTACCAACCTCAGTTCCAAAGCAACAGCATAAGAATGTCTGTGCGCGTTTGCCATTCTTCGCAGTACATCATCAGCGTGAGGAAGGCGTCGCAGGTGGTTCTCTTGAATAATCATCCTTCATGCCAGCCACGTCTTTCTCATCCCGTCCTGTAAATTATGTGAAACATTTGCAAACCACACTACAGTTAACGGTTGGATCTCGTCTCCTTCATTTCTTCTAGAACTTGCTCGTCAAAAGTCGGCAAAGTGTCGGTTAAAGTCGTAACTCGTTCCAACGTACAAACATCTCAAACCTTTATGTTTTAAATGGCCACCATTTCCGATGTAGAATGCAGTATGAACATTTCAAGACGTAACAAAATGAATGAAAACCATAACCTTTGACAGATGATTGTCAAAATCTTACACGTTGGAAATTTATCGTCTCAGCTGAACTTGGTCTGGCAGACTCCCTTTCGTATTTGAGCAACAATGCAGCTCCTGTATTTTGTTTCTCTACTTCTACTTCATTCCTTTCATTTTCCTTTCATAACTTTGCTGCTGTGAAATGTAAATTCACCCACTGCAAGATTATAATAAAGATAAATCCAATCCAATTTCAGCCTTCATTGATAGTGAGATTGTTAATTCTCAGAGCATCTGCGATTAGGAGATTCTGCTCACGACCGCCCCTCGGTTACAAATGTAAAAAAAAAAAATACAAATAGATCTGTAGCATTGCTAAAGCAACAGGTGATAATCCCACGCCGTTAGCTTCATGCAGTTTATTTCAACAGATGTCTGTCCACCATCTTTTTGATGAGAGATAGGAGTTTTTCTGAAGCTAAATTGCCACATAGAAAATCACGGGAACTTGTGACTTGGATATGCAAATGTAGCGGTGGAAACGGTGAAATGAGGTTTCCAATGAAACTTGATTTCTGTTTAAATTATGTTTCCATGAAAACGAGGTTTCCGATGAATCTAGGTTTCAGCTGAAACAAGCTTCGACCGTCCCTTTTTTAAAATGTCTTTGAAGATGCCTCGAGGATGCTTCCAGTTCTCGCTCAGTTCGGACGCTTCAAGTTAGCTCCATGGTCCGCGAGGAGACACCTCGAGACGATTTCAACTGTCTCGTTTAGCCGAAAGGGCTCGCCGGTTGCCAACCTCAGGCCAATCATCCAAGAACCTATCTTGAGTTTTTCGTTGAAAGCGTTGAAGTGGCCACGTGCCCAGAAAAGGCTCACTTGTGCCAATAACCCACCAGCCGTTTTGGTGTCGATTTTTGGTACCATTGGCCTTTCCCGCGCAGTTTATCACTCTGACGCTGAGGGAGTCGGGGAACAAATCCCCGTCGGAGGCCGTAATCCCCTCCCACTCATTCCCAGCACTCTTCGATCAATCCTTACAACAGTCATCCATGCGTACGTAGCTCAATAATATCCAGCCATGAATTTTTTATCGGGCTTTCCCGGGCCTCGGATTCACTCATTTCCTTGTTTATTCTCACATGAGTAAAGGGAGGTGCTCAGATGCAAGCACGTTGATGTATACTTTCTCTGGTCTTTTTTTCTGCATTTCCTTTCAATTATGTATGCGGCTCTTTTCTCTGACTGCATGACTTTTTTGGGGTGGGGGGGGGGGTTCAGAGAGCACTACACCAGTTTTTTGGGCATTTAGGAAATCGTCATGCTTGAGCCCGTTTCTTCAGAATGTGTTTTGTCCCTCCTTGGGGACTTTTGATGCCTCGGTTATTCATTAATGAAGGGAAGCGGGAAGAAAATAGCAAGTCGGGTGAGGAACAAACAATGTCACCTTGTTCTCAGGGAAATGAAAAAATAAAGCCGAATGTAATGCCGACTGAATTTCTTTTATTCGCCAACCGGTTGGATATAATTGGCATCACGAAATGTTCAACGAAACAATCACATGCTCTTGAAGAAATTCAATTTCTTTGAGTTTAGTCGGGCGTAATCCCTGATTGGAATTATTAACCCTCTCATCAAGTTTACCAACGTCGTCTCTGATAGCCACTAAAACAGATAACCAACTTGAGCGGTTGGTGTGACAAGAAAAAAAAGTAATTTCCTTTATAATTAAAAGCAATTAGGGAATCAATTACAGCGCGTTCAGACCTGATGGAAAAATCAAATCCAACCGCATTAACCGACACGCACTGTACACGCGGAGAGGCGGCTTTATATTCCCATTGGTACAAAAACAAAACAAAAATGGGATCGTTGAACTTGGGGTAAATGGGGGGAAAAAATTAATCAATTTGTCATCATCATCAAGTGTCACAAATGCAACATGGAATCGTATTCTAAACAAAGACAACAACTCAATACAGAATATGACAAAACCAAAAAAATCCAAAGTAACAAAAAAAAAAAACATAGCTGACGCTAAAAACTAGCAGTGACCGTAACATGAGCGAGAAGTGCAACAGCAAAACATGAACTACAGCGGAGACAAACATGAGCAAAACAGGAGCAAACAATGACCCAAAAAAATTAACTGAAACTAATGACAATGTGTAGCTGCAGGCGGAGCCCTATGGTGCCACGTATTGGTCACAAACAGAAACATGTGGTTACCCCCAACTTAAAATGGATGGAGGCTTCAATGAAACATGTTCTAATTTCAATCCTTCAAAATATCGTCGATGGTGGTCCAATCAGGCCGAACATGCTTTTATACTGTGTACAGTATTTTATACTTGTGGACTATCTACAGTTATTTTTCTGAAACATGTTTTTGCAGTCGTACAGTTCAGTGTTCAGTGTACATGTTATTCTTTTCAAGCCCAATCGCCCCCCCCCCCTCCCCATACACACACACACCTTTCCATTTTGCAGTTGTAGATTGTTAATTTCCCCATTGTGAGACTTTTAAAGCCTTACTGATTCTGATTCTGAAAGACACCTAATCACTGTGAAAAAATGACCAGTTTCGAAGCCACCTTTTGACTTCAAAATCACATTTTTGATGTCACGGCATGAAAACTAAAACCACTGAGTAATGGGACGATTTACGAGTCCTCTGCGACGTGTAGGATTGTGCTGATTGCCGCAACCACTTCTAGAGTCTTTCCATCGGCACCAGGCGATGTCACGCCAATCAAAAAACTGCTCAAAGTCTCGCAGGTGGGCGTGTCTTGATTGTTTGCTTTTTTGGCAAAAAGTGCAAGCAACAAGTCTGAGCCGCTTATAACAGACACGCACCAAGTAACCCCACACACCCACACTCATTTTGCACAGCCCCGTCCCCACACAGACATCTCTTTGGATGAGGCCGTAAATCTGGCGTGGAAGCAAAGGGCATAATCATCAGGTGAGCCCGGTCCACTGCCGCAAGCACCACCACCCCCCTGAATCCCCTGCTGCTTTTGCATCTCCCACACCCCATTAAGGCCAAACAAGTTCACCTCTTGATGATCGTAGCTTCCCCAATCACACGGCTAACCTTTAAGTTTCTTTTCGTTTATTTCACCCCTCAACCGAGGAGGTGGTTCATTCTTAATTGACCAGAATCTCACGCCTGTGGCATTTCGGCGTGGTCTTGAATTACCTCCACCTCGACCCCCCTCCCACACACACACACACACACACACAC
>NC_142735.1:28855000-28875000 GCF_051943395.1 Hippocampus bargibanti | reverse complement strand
ACATACATACATACATACATACATACATACATACATACATACATACATACAGTCCTTTTTGCCGCCGTTCCGCTATTCCCCATAAAACATCATTTTCTATTTTCTAATTTTCTAAGCCGTAAAACCACACAAAATATAAGTTATTTTATGGATAATAAATGTGCTATGGTATTATTGGATTGGATTGGCCTTTATTAGTCTCGCAGTGGAGAGATTCACATTTCACAGCAGCAAAGATATATAATGAAAGAAATAAACTGTACTTTATAATAAAGTCGTTTTATTTTTCTTTGTGATGGTCGTTGATGGCTTGATGGAATGAAGTGGCCGGTTTCATCAGCATTAAACACTTGATGAGGAACGTTACCTTCTTTCACCATCTTGAGGAATCCAAACTAGGGCGCGGAAAATCCTACTGGATCCTCCGCACCCTGCCCATCACCTTTTCCAGCTACTCCCCTCAGGCAGGCGCTACCGATCCATGCGCACCAAATCCAGCAGACATTTAAACAGCTTCTTCCCCCAAGCCATTAACTCTTTGAACTCTTTCAACAGTAGCCAAAATGGAACTGTATAGTGCAGGGGTCAGGAACCTTTTTAAGACAGTAAAAATAACGATTACAGAGATATAGAGGTTGAATAAAGTAAGACTTGACCGCAAACAATACAGATCAATAAGTTGACAGAAACTGGGCAACATTGTTGTGCAACGACACAGGTGAAGTGCCACCTTGACTACAGCTGGCGCTGAAAAAAAAAAAAAAATAGGCACAGCAAAACTATGACAGACAGTTTAACTGTATTATAACTAGCATTTTAAAGATCATACCTAATTACAGATAAATGTATGTTCACATAGCTGACTAAAATGACAAATATTTTCTTAGTCATTTCTCTCTCAAGGGCCTGATCACAACAGACCCAATGACCCTCGGTATGAGGGTGTGAGTCCATGAGTACATTTGCCTGAAGGAAAAGTGGATTTTACGAAGCAAAAAGCCAACAGTTTTTTGCTAATAATTTAAGAGATTTTCAATATTTGCATTTGAAACATTTACATTGTTTGTTCTATGATAAACAGGAGAGAACATAAATACAATGTTGTCTCCCCAACCGTCACTTTAAACCAGTGAGATGTTCTCCACAAAGCTGACCACCGTTTCTCGTGAGTACTCCAGCAAGAACAAACAAATCATATTCGATGTCCTTCAAATGTCAATGCATGTATTTTCCCGTTTCCGTAGTTCTGGTTGCAACATGGTGTTGGATGTCGGCCGCAGGTAATGTTGTGTATAGAAACCTCAACGACGACATAACATTATGCATTTAACTCAAGTATCCATTTAGAAGAGCTTCTATATGAAGTGGCGTGCCCAGGAGTCAACCCGGAGCTGAAGTGTCGTATGTAGAGCCAACACTCACGCTGTTGTCTTGCTCACTGACAAAGCATTTGTGTGTTGAGGTGTTTGCTTTTTGTGTCTTTCAGCTGATGGGTTCAGAATCAAAGTCAAGTCCATAGACTACGGTTTGAAGGAGGATGCTGACTGCTCTAATCCCAAGCAGTCTGCCAAAATCTCAACTAAAACAGGCTTTCATCCTTCCCTCTATACTTGGGTGGAATCTATGTAAGTCATTTTTGAAACCAACATTTGCCAGAAAATAATTGGATTAAAAACTACTCCAAATACTACAGCTGCAACGACGAAAAGTATTGCCGCCTGCCAAAGCCCAACATCACGATGTTCATCGACAATTGGTCACCTGACAACTTCATTCAAATCTCCTACACTTGTAACCCAGAAATTAAAGGTAAGGATCTTACTCTGCCAATACAGCGATTCAGTTATTAGGTAGCAAGGTCACAATTTATGGCCATTTGTGGCCTGCTGTCCAGTTTTTAGAAACTCTCAGCATTTCCTTAAATGATTCACTGACATGGACAGGCTTCTGACAACCCAACAATGATGAATAATCCATCATAGTTTTCACTTAGCTATTGTTTGAAATTAGTATAAAATATGATGAATGTCATTAAAGTATATTCTCACATACTTCATATTTGTCGGATCTCACTAATCGATGAGGTCATGGGCTAACATTCATTCATTTTCCTGACTGCTTTGCCCTGAAGAGGGTCGCTGGAGCCCATCCTAGCTGTTTTCGGGTAGTAGGCCGGGGACACCCTGAATTGATTGCCGGCTAATCAAAGGGCACACAGAGAAAAACAACCAACCGCTCTGACACTTACATCGAGGGACAAAAACAGTGTTCAATCAGCCTGCCATGCATGTTTTTGGAGTGAGGGCGTTAACTGGAGGACCCAAAGAAAAATAACGCGAGCCTGATGAGAACATGCAAACTCAACTAGAGAGGCCCGGGCAGGATTTGAATTCACGACCTCTGCACTGTGAAGTTGCCGTGATAACCACTCCACGACCGGGCTGTCTTATTTTCTTTTTAGTCTCCCTAATTATGGTAATTGCGCAGCATATTCTTCTCATCATGGATGTATTATTTTAGTACAGAGTGTCAATGTAGCACTTTCATCCTTCAATTTTAATTTGATTAGGTTTGATACAGTAGATCACAGTATTTGTTGGTGGGCATTACTGGTTGTGCTCTCGACGGGATTAGGTCCTACCTTTCTGATAGCACGATTTGTGTTCGCCTTGGCTGCTCTGAGTCACGTACTCTGCCGTGGTGTGAAGGGCTCAATTTTGGGGCCAATGTTGTTCTCACTATACCTGCTCCCATGATATTTCCTTCCACCGCTATGCCGATGACTGGCAAATCTATGTCCCACTGAGAAAAAACTGGACCGGGACTTTAAACTTGCATGACAAATTGGTGCTGTTGTTAAACCCAGCTTCTTTCATTTTAGGCAACTAAGATATAAATAAAATATCTCCTTTCTCATGAGCACCTTGAAGCAGTAATTCATGTCTTGGTCATATCTCGGCTCGATTACTGTCATGCGTTTTAGTTTGGAGTCAGCCAATCCTCCATGCAGCGTCTCCAACTCGCCCAGAATGCTGCTTCTTGCCTCTTGACTGGTACTGGTAAGAGGGAGCACATAACTTCTTGTCTGGCATCTCTTCACTGGCTCCACATACATTTTAGAGTTCTTTTGAAGATGTGATTGTCTTCAAATCTTGAAATGGCCTCTCTCCTCCTTACCTCTCCAAGTTCATCCACCTCTACACACCTTCCCAGCGCCTCAGGTCTGCTGACCAGACATTGTTAGATGTGCCAAAAACTAATCGGAGGCTCAGATGGGATCGAGCCTTTTCCGTCGCTGGTCCCACTCTCTGCAATGATCTTCTACTGAACATTCGGCAAGCTTCCTCACTGCCCATCTTTAAAACCAGTCTCAAATCTCACTTGTACTCTTTGGCATTCGACTCAGCATAATTCCGACTTAATCTTTGTTTTACTCCCTGGTGCTTTCTACTAACTTTGTGACTGCTTTATTTCCAAATATGATAGTTTTCCATGTAATGCGCTTTGTTACAGCTTCAGCTGTTGTGAAAGCGCTATATAAATAAATCTATATAAATGTCATTTACTTCCACAGGCACAATATCAAAGATCCTGTGCGAAGGAGAAATAGATACTTTAATGTGCGGTGAGTGATATTTTTTACACACACGCGCACGCACGCACGTACACACACACACACATATATATATATATATATATATATATATATATATATATACAGTAAAGTCTCGTTATATCGATATCGGATATATCGATAGTCCCGGTTATATCGATACTATTTCTATGCACGCACGGAGAAAATTACATGCAAACAGGGTCGGATATATCGATAGTCCCGGTTATATCGATATTTTTTCGGACTCCCTTGAATATCGATATAACGAGACTTTACTGTGTATATATATATATATATATATATATATATATATATATATATATATATATATATATATATATATAGAGAGAGAGAGAGAGAGAGAGAGAGAGAGAGAGAGAGAGAGAGAGAGAGAGAGAGAGAGAGAGAGAGAGAGAGAGAGAGAGAGAGAGAGAGAGAGAGAGAGAGAGAGAGAGAGAGAGAGAGAGAGAGAGAGAGAGAGAGAGAGAGAGAGAGAGAGAGAGAGAGAGAGAGAGAGAGAGAGAGAGAGAGAGAGAGAGAGAGAGAGAGAGAGAGAGAGAGATGTAGAACCTGTTATTGTGTTCAGCTCAGAGTTTCCATGTCCTCCTCAGAAACTGGAAGGCTGGTGTTTCTGAAGGCAAAGTATGGCCGTCTGGATGAGAATACCTGCACTGATACGCCCTCACAAATGACTTTCTGTCAGAGTACCACAGCTTCACGTCGACTTCTGGATTGGTACACGTCACTCATTACAATGTGTCAGATGTGTGTGAGTCTTTTATTTGAACTGTCCTTTCATTGTCTTCACAGGTGTTACCGAGACAGATATCCTCGCACATGCACCATTACAGCGGACACCGATTTTCTGGGATTGCCAGAGCCATGCGATACACTTCCAAAGTATCTCTCTGTGGATTATATATGCGTAGAGATGGTAAGTGGATCTGTCTTATTTGAGGAAATTGGTGTCTTTAACTTGCTATTCTTCTTTGACAGGGCGGGTAGTCACCCACCAGAGGCCAAAGTAGAGGAGTGATCAATCACAGCACCTTGGTCACCAGCAGGAAAGTACGCAAGATGTAAAATGCAAATAAAAATATTGCTCATCTATTTACTCTGGTGTCGTCTTTTTGAGAAACTGAATGAGGCACGCTCATGCTTTGTTACGCGCACACAATCCTTGTCAAACTAGGAGCGATGACCAGGGGTCAACTCTTTACCACCCACTGCTGGTGATATATGGAAAAAAATATAGGTAGGATGTTTATTTGCCGGAGCAGCATTGCACAACATAAAGATACAAAATAACTGTTTCTTAACAAACGTGTACGACAATTTTCTCCAGCATGACAGCATCTCACTCGCACAGCATTCGGGGGGGGGGGTGGGAGGGGGGATGTCCACCGCTACGCGTCGGTGGACACCGGGGCTCGAGCGGGTGGGATCGCCGCGACGCAAACGCCGCGTTGGTTTCACGGTCGGCACCGCGGCCTCTTTGAGACGGGTATCCTCTTCTGGCTTCTCCGTTAGCAGGGAGAGCGATTTTTGCACAACTCGCATGCGTGGGAAGCCATGCGTATTTGGGTCAGCAGAAAGCTTGTGCGTCGACACAGTAATAAAGATCCATATTAGTAAATATGAAATGATTAAAATGACACTAAAAGTTATAAGATTTATAAATGAACTGTCCACATTTTGTCTGTGTAAGGTCTCAGTCGTACAGGAGTGGTCCATCGATGAGAAGGTTTCTCCAGCCGTCATCTGTACAAATTTGAAGGCTTCGGACGTTTCGCCTCCTATCCAAGAGTTTTCGTCAGCGAACTAAAGTCTGACTGGTCGTATCGGCCCTATTTATATATCCCTAATGTCCAGACATGGCGGCGCCGGACACAGCTATGATAGGTCCCTAATCTCAGGTTGGGGGGAGCAGAGGACTACTCCCTGTGGCTCCACTGATTGTTCCTACATTCCTGACTAACGACTGGCCTATTTGCCCCACTCCCACCGGTATCACCTCATCAGCATTACGAATGTTGCCTAACCTGTTTTGCCTAAGCAGGCTATTGTATGAACGATCCAAATTGAACCCTTACTCCACCAGACCGGTTTAATGAAGGATTTTGTTGTTTTATAAGAATCGAATGCAGCTTGTGATCAGAGCAGTTTTTGCAAACTATGATTGGCTAGTGACTAGCCTATCATCGTTCGCGAAAGCTCTGACGTTGGACAGCGCCTTCAAGGAGGAGTTGGTGCCCAATTTGGGTTGCCAACTCAGAATCTAATTGGTTAGAACAACAGCTTGATCGGATACATTTAATACGACAGGGCCCGCAGGAACTGATTGTGAATGCGCCAAGATAGATTTCTGACCCTGGTAACAAATGATGGCTGAAATGTGATTGGTTAAATGCTTAAATACGAAAACACACTTGGAAGCAGTGAAACAAGGGAAAAGTAATGTCAGGAAGCTGAAAGACAAGTTGGAATTATTTCAAAAGATTTCATGGACAAAATATAATTAACATCAGTCCGCGATTCAGATATTTTTAGGACAGCAGAGAAGGTTTTGCAGGCCTTTATGGTCCGCCACTGGTTTCAAAATATGATGAAACATAAACTTCAATAATGATTCTGCAACCAACCACTGTGTCAGACTCCGTTGAAGAAACACATAATCCTCATTAGAATGTCACTGATTTGATCAAATAACGTAACTGTGCTTCCATTGGAAACAGAGGACTCCGGGTCTTTGTACTGATGGTTAATTCTTTAATGTGATTTCACACCACCGACACCACCGTAGAACTACAAACAAGTATAAAAAGCTATTATTTAAACATAAACATTTAGACTTTACATCAATGAAATAAAACGTATGCAATAAAATCGTACAAACTACTTTGCCCGCTTTCCGTCCGAAATGGAAGTTATGATTTCAGTCATTTTTATATTTTCCTTGCTAAACAGTACAGCGATAAAGCATGTCCCTTCTTGTCGTCTTCTCAGTAAAAATGAAACTTAAAGAACGAAGCGCAGAAAGTAAACCCTGTACCGGAAGTGACAACAAACCAATGTAAGGAAAATAAATCACAGCCCTCTGCTGGTCAACTATGGGATAGCAGTTATAAACAAATGTATCAGCAGCATTTACAGTAACATTTGATGATGATATCACTCAACCATATTTTGTTCCCTTCTTTGTACAATCCGGCATTCGAGTGTCACTCACGGGTCAATTATGATACTACAGCAGGTTTCTTGTTTGGCTGTTTCGGTGATGATACATTTACACTTGTGGTATGCTGTTTTGGTCATTAGTACACCACACACTATGAAAACAAGATCACACTGCCACTTTTTTGACCCTGTACAAGCGTCTGTTGGCCCCCATGCTGAAAAGCCCCTTGATGGTCGCTCCAAAAGCACTGCTCAAAGAGCGAGCTTCACAATCAGGAATCAGATGCGATTCATTTTCACCTTCACACTCACAGTTGAGGGAAGCAGCGGGTTCGTGAGTGAATTTGCCTGAAGCTGGAAAAATGGATTTTCCTAAACCAACAACCAACAGGGTTTTTTTGCTAATATTGACATCATATTTTTTAAATTTGCATTTCAACCTTTTACATTATTTATGTTTCGCCTTTTACACATAACACATCTACTGAATATGATCAACAGGAGAGAACATAAATACAATGTTGTCTCCGCAACCGTCACTTTCAACCGGCGAGATGTTCTCCACAAAGCTGACCACCGTTTCCGATGAGTACTTCGTCAAGAGAAAAATAAATCATATTCGATGTCCTCCAAATGTCATTGCATGTATTTTCCCGTTTCCGTAGTTGTGGTTGCAACATGGTGTTGGATGTCTTAACGACGACATAACAATGCATTTAACTCAAGCATCCATTTAGCAGAGCTTCTACATGAAGTCAATACATGAAGAAAATAATTCATAACTACGTACTTCAAATTCTACAGCTGTAACGATGAAGAGTATTGCCGCCTGCCAAAGCCCAACATCGCAATGTTCATAGACAATTGGTCACGTGACAACTTTATCCAAATCTGCTACACTTGTGAACCAGAAGTTGAAGGTAAAGGTCCTACACGGCCAACACAGCAATTCAGTTAATAGGTAGCAAGGTCACGATTTATCTAGTTTTTAGAGACTCTCAGCATTTTATGAAATGATTCGCTGACAGCGGCCCGGTAGTCGAGTGGTTAGCACACCGGCTTCACAGTGCAGAGATCGCCGGTTCGCGTCCCGGTCCGGCCTCCCTGTGTGGAGTTTGCATGTTCTCCCCGGACCCGCGTGGGTTTTCTCTGGGTCCTCCGGTTTCCTCCCGCACTCCAAAAAACATGCATGGCAGGCAGATTGACCATTCCAAATTGTCCCTAGGTGTGAGTGTGAGAGTGACTGTTGTACGTCTTTGTGTGCCCTGCGATTGGTGTCCCCCGCCTCGTGCCCGAAGACAGCTGAGATAGGCTCCAGCGACCCTAATGAGGAATAAGCGGTACGGAAAATGAGATGAGATGAGATTCGCAGACATGGACATACTTCTGCAACACAAAAATGCTGAAGAATCCATCATAGTTTTTTTTGACTGAACTATTGTTTGATATTAGTATAAAGCAGTGGCAGGCTGTGCATTTCACTGCCAGGCTTTCATTAGTGTTACATCTGAAACAATCCACAGCTGTGACTTAAAAAAGTGTGGTGTCATTTACTACAAGTCCACTAGAGGGATAACTAACTGTCTGCCCTTTCTTAATAATGTCCATCTTTTCTTCAAAAGTCCATCTTGAAAATGGCATTTATATTAAATCTGCAACAAAATGCATTTTTTCTCATCCTTCAGCTATTGTGGGTTGACAAAACCACTATTAATTCAACACAACAATATACAGTAAAGTCTCGTTACATCGATATTCTCGGGAGTCTGAAAAATATCGATATAACCGGGACTATCGATATATCCGACACTGCGCGCATGTAATTTTCTCCTTGCGTGCATAGAAATAGTAATAATCGTAATAAGCGGGACTATCGATATAACCGATATCGATATAACGAGACTTTACTGTACCTGTACAGTGAGACCTCAACTTACGAACACCTTATATTCTGAATTTTTCGTCTTACGAACGTCAAATTTATGAAAATTAAGCCTTATAATAAGAACTATTTTCATATTACACACTTCGGCGAAAGTGTGTATACATAATCTTCTGCGGAAGAACACCAAAGCACACGATCTTTGGCTCTGGCGGGGTGATCTTTGGCAATCGAACAGCGCTCCAGCCGGCACACATTTCCACACCCCATCTCATTGAATGCACACGTCGATGGCCTCGGAGCTTTATGCTGATAATTTTACGATTATGGCACCGAAAAAAAACCCACCACAGGCTCGTGTTTAGCCCAAGAAGAAACAAAATAAAATCACAGTCGCTGAGAAGAAGGAGATAATTGAAAAACACAAACGAGGTGTGCGTTTGTGTGATTTAGTGGTCAAGCACGGCTATGCTAAGTCAACCATTGCTACCATCCTTTGCAAGAAAAAAGCCATTAAAGGTGCGTGTGTTGCTAAAGGTGTTTCCGTGCTCTCAAAGCGACAGTCTCGGGCAATCAAATAAGTTGAAAATCTTCCGTTAATTTGGATTAATGAAAAGCAGCTATCCGGCGACAGCGTGAGTAAAGCTATTTTATGCGAGAAAGCACGGCTAATTCACGCCGATATTGCCATGCGCCAACCTGGAAGTTCAGCGCTTATTGAGGATTTCAAAGGCAGTAACGCATGGTTCGAGAACATCTGAGGGCGAGGAGCAGGCGATGGCTGCAGCATCAAGTGAGCTCATAAAGGCATTGTTGGCAAAGTGGAATGATGTGCAGTTCCATCCAGAAAATACTGTGGCGATGACAATCATCAACATGATGAACGATAATGTGATGCCTCAGCTTCGTAAGACCTTACAAGTCAGAAAGCAACAGGTGTTAATTAAGAGGTTTTTAATCAGCAAAAATGATGAGAAGTCTCCAAAGAAAAAAGAAGAGAAGCCACACCAGAGGTTAAGTTACCAACAGTCCTTATGGAAGGTGACTCTCCTTCCATAAGCCATCAACGACCATCAAAAAGGTAAATAAAACTATTTTGCAGCACAGTTTATTTCTTTAATTACAGTCCTTATGTAATGTGCCTCTCTTTCCAAACAGCAAGTCCCCTTGACCGTCGACCTCTAACGCCATTCCATCAAGCCATCAATGACCATCACAAATGTAAATAAAGTGACTATATGATACAATGCAGTGTATTTCTTTCATTACAATACACTAGCACATTTATTATACATAAGATAAGGTAGGTTGTGTGTAGTTTTAACTCTTATTTAGTTGAAAAGAATATTTTATGGAAACCCGGGAACGGATTATTCCCATTTTAATGGTTTCCTATGGGAATTTTTTTTAGATACATACTTTTCGCCTTCCACACTCTGTCTGGGAACCAATTAAGTTCGTAAGTTGAGGTCTCACTGTATAATGTCTGAAATTGTCAGTCAAAATTTCACTTTAGGAAAAATGGATTCGACCTAACAATTTCTTCCCCAAAATGTTTGCGAAAAAATAGCTTTTAATACTATTGAGTCACAGCTCATGAGGCATTTCTAGCAATTAACAATTTTTGGGATATCGTCCACTACCAATTTCAGTGCGAGAAAAATGTGTGTGGTGCGGTTCCACAATACCAATCAATGAGCTTCCTGGCAGGTCCACGCGGCTGCCACATCCTCCACACACCTATGGAAATTAGAAAAGGAATCAATCTCGTTTTCGAATGTGTCAAAGGCATTGTGAAGTGGGGTGATTATCATGACTTACCATGCAGGCTTAGCGTTCGAGCCAGCTGGCCCGAGCCATCGCGGAAGTCCACCAAATTACGACCACGCTGGCTCAACGCTTCGAGACGGTCGAGACACGCATCACCGCCCTCACAGCACAGTCCTCCCCGCCCGTGAGTAGGCGCGCTCTACAGCTACCTCTCTCCTCACGCTACGCAGGAGAAACCGGGCGCTGCGCTCAGTTTTTAATGCAGTGCACGCTCGTGTTTGAGCAACATCCACACGCCTACGTTAGCGATGAGGCTAAGGTAGCCTTCATTACCAGCCTGCTCACGGGAGAAGCCGAGACCTGAGTGCTGGCCGTCCGGGAGTCCCGACCGGAGCTGTGCGCCTCGTACCCAGACTTCGTCGCCGAGATACGCCGGGTCTTCCATCATCCGGTGACGGAGGTCGAAGGGAGGGAGACTACTCGACTGCGCCCAAGGGGCCCGTTCGGCCGCGGAATACTCCGTCGCCTTCCGCATCCAGGCCGCTGGCAGCGGCTACAGCGACCGAGCGTTGAGGGGGGTGTTTCGTCGCGGTTTGAACGCCGATCTCAAGGACGAGTTGGCTACCCGCGACGCTGGCACCACCTTCGACGACCTGGTCGACATAGTCATCGGCCTGGATCACCGTCTTCGGGAACGGCAGAGGGAGCAGCGCGGCCGGCGGTTCAACGAACCCCGAAGCCGGCCCAGGACGACCACACCCGCCAGCGAGCGCGTGCGGCGCCTGGAGAAATCCCCCGAATAGGGGGAGGGAACGACCGCACCAACCCTGGGGCTCGTCGCACCCAAGGCCCCCAGCCTAAGACCTCCGGCCCCCGCAAGTCCCCGTCGAAACGGCGACCACGGCGAGGGTAAGGAGGGACATCACCCTCTTCGTGAAAGCCTGCCCGACCTGCGCCCGTGGGAAAGCCTCCCACCAGCCCCCGGCAGGACTCCTCCACCCTCTACCGGTACCGTCCAGAGCCTGGTCCCACATTTCCGTCGACTTCGTGACAGGCCTCCCCCCCTCCCGTGGCAAGACGGCCGTCCTCACCGTAGTGAGCCGATTCTCCAAGTCGGCCCACTTCGTCCCGTTAACCAGGTTGCCGTCCGCCATCGAGACGGCTCAACACCTGGTTAACCACGTCGTGCGTACCCTCGCGACTACCTTGCCGTCAGGTCTGCCATTATTAGTTGCCGTCACTTACCTCCCCCTGTTTGTTATTTTGCAGTAAAGACTTTTGCTCCTGAGTATCTGTCTCGCCGTGTATTTCGGATCCAACCTTCCCACCTTCCTTCGTCACTCGAGTCCTGCCTTCGAGCCTCGAGTGTCGGATTGCTGCACATAAAATAAAATACAAAAATCAATTGACCAGGTAGCGCCATCTGAGGTGGAGGAAAGCATTTTTCAAACATCACTTTGCACTTTACAGATCGAATATGGTGGCCCCACATTCACAATTGCCGTAATTTCAATAATTTCAATCACTGAATCAAGTTTACAAAGGCTGAATCTGATCCCAGTCGCATAGCAGTTACCAGTTCGAAAATATAATTGGTATCATTATTAATTCTTTCTTATTTTGCATGCTTTTATCTTGCATGCTGGGTCCGAGAGGACAGTAATTTCATCTGTGCTGTATGTCATGCATATTAGCATATTTGACAATAAAGCTGACTTTGACTTTGACTTTGACTTGACTTGATTTTTTTCTTTCTTTTTATCAATCGCCGAGCCAGTTCCATCTGTTTCAGTACAATCATGCTTTTATCACGTTTATATTGTATTCATTTACTCAAATTAATCAAGCTTGATTTTTTTCATTCATCAGTGTCCTAGCTCAGAGTCAGATGGTTTCAAACTAGCATACTGCATGGGAATGCACATTGTTTCACTTTAACCCCACTATGGGGAGTCTTCTACTCTCGACAGCTGCATCGTAAATTTCGAACAGAGTATCAGGCCGCCCTGATAAGGAACCACTCACAGAGAAAACCAAATCTCGCTCTTTTGCCATTAAAGACAACTTCCTGATTTAATGTGAAGGAAATAACTACGGCATCTTAGTTGTCTCATCTGAATACTTGTATGTTTAATATCTGATAGAACAAATCTTGTCACCTCTTAAAACATTTTTATCTTCTTTTTCAATTTGTGCCCTTTCAATTTTGTCAATTTTTGGTGAACAGGTTGTCGCGCTTGAATCTTTGTCATCCTCCCCTTCTTGTTATGTATGCCTGCATGAGGAGTCCCTCACACATTGATTCAAGTCTTTTGTTAACAAACACTGTGTAAATTCTTCTTTTCTTAATTCAATCAGTATCCTCAACCCTCACAACACTGTTTACAATTGTTATCACATGGTTGGTGAGCTCAGGTATTCCTGCCTATAGGTCTAACCCATCAGCTCCTCATTTCTAGTCTAATTCAGTTCAGTCTAGATATACGCACGTATTACATCGTTGCCAGAGCTCACCTTTCATTTCCAGAACCATCAGTACAAACCACTAGAAAACAAATGCTAGCTCACCACTGCCTCAAAACAAAACGTATGCGGAAAGGTGGTCAACACCGCTTCTCTCTATCCCCTGTGATTGAAAGGGAAAAAAATTGCAACAAGTTAACTCAAACCTCAAAACGTCACTGTTTTTACACTTTCGCTTTACCACAGACTTCCCGTCCTCACATTTCTTCCCACTGAGGCAATGATGAATTATAGACCTTTTCTTCTGTGCTATATTAGCTGCCCAAACGAGGCAGTCAAAAATCAACTGTACACAAAACATTCCAGATTAAATGAGCAAAACACAAAGAACATGTCCTCCCGCATACCCGAAAATAAGTTCTAATTATTCATCGTATTGTTTACTTCATTTTAGAGCATATTTTCTCGAACCATCATAATCCTTCTTCATATCACAATTGCACACAACACGCATTCCATCACTAAAATGATTTTTGTCTCTCTCTTTCTTGATATAATGCATGATTATATATATAATGTATGTATATGTGTAACGGAGATCTGCACTTAGATTATTCAATTATGAAGGAAGTGACGCAACGGCGCACAGTGTGGCACTATGTCCCGCCCATAGTTTCCAGAACAATCTCGAGGAGATTCAGGTTAATCACAAGACGAAACCCATGCGACTTCACCCATCCCTTCTGCCATACTGTGTTGCAGAAATAAAAGAAATAAAAAGACACATTCACGCGTCTCGTCTTCATTAATACGGCAGCATCGTGGAGATAAAGACAGTCACTGTTGTGACACCCGTCACATTGGTGCCGTAACCCGGATCGCAAATGACTCTCCACTTCGGACCGAGACCGCGATGCTGCACAATGAAGATGCTGTGCAGTCCCATCACTCGGTGGACGGTGTGTCGACCCCCGTTTTGAAAATACATGTAGTGTGTTAATTGTCTGACCTGCTGTTTTGCAATTAGTGTGCTTTTTTTTTCATGTACGTGTTTTTGTGTGTTAAGTCTAAGAATGAGCTCCTTACAAGTAACAAGTAGCACACCTTTGAATGAGTGTGTTGGTAGAGGTAGAGGCTTCCCAACCGTGTTACAGTTATGTAGTGCAATCCAGAGTGGTGTAGTTTGTACAGAGGGGAATGGGCAGGTTCAAGCTCAGGCCACTTATGTTAGTGAGGACAGAGTTCCTTCCCAGACCCAGTGCAGTGCATCTACGACGAGCGCACAGACCACTGATACACCAGCAACAGATACCTTTCTCCAGTCTGTCACAGTTATGTAGTGCTATACAGGGTGATGTAGTTTGTACAGAGGGGAATGGGGAGGTGCGAGCTGAGGCCACTTATGTTAGTGGGGACAGAGTTCCTTCCCAGACCCGGTGCAGTGCATCTCCGACGAGCGCACAGACCCTGACACACCGGCGACAGATCCCTTACTCCAGTCACCTGACGTAGTTGGTCAGATGAGTGACATAATTAGACAGCATTCTTGTATGTCCTTGCCCGATAACCTTGTCTATTGTGCCTGTTGGTCTTTCTGTTGTCTTCCGTGTGTATGTTGCCTGACTTCTGCATAATTTAAGGGGGGTGTATCTAACGGAGTTGTGCACTTAGATTATTAAATTATGAAGGAAGTGACGCAACGGCGCACAGTGTGGCACTATGTCCCGCCCATAGTTTCCAGAACAATCTCGAGGAGATTCAGGTTAATCACAAGACGAAACCCATGCGACTTCACCCATCCCTTCTGCCATACTGTGTTGCAGAAATAAAAGAAATAAAAAGACACATTCACACGTCTGGTCTTATTAAGACGGCAGCATCCTGGAGACGAAGACAGTCACTGTCGTGACACCCGTCACATATGTATAATGCATATTATATATATAAGGTAAAATTCTTACTCACGTTACCCTCTGAAGTCTAAAATCCGATACTTTGGGACTTTTTTTGGACCCCACTCGCATTTCTCTGTGTGCGAAAATGCGGTCCGTGTCCGTTTAAAAATAATTTTGGCAGTTTTCTTGCCTTCAGGCAATTGTCTTACTTAAAACCATACGGTAATAATATGCTAAATTTGCCTTTTTGCTCAATCTTTATTTTTTAATAACGTTTTAGTTCACCCAGAATCTCTTTCAGAGTAAGGTTATTCTCTTTTTATCGGCACAATTATATCGCATTACCGATTTGGTGTTTGCCATCGACGAGCATTAATTCATCAACTTTATTTCGGCACCTCAGATTGAAGGCAGTTTGATTTCAAATGTCCGAGAAGGACTGACCACATTTCAACACTGTAATGATATGAGCAAATCGTATTTGCATGTTCGACTAGTGATGCCTGGCTTCAGATCAAAGGAGCATGCGCGCTGCTGCACATCAGTCTGATGAGAGCCTACGAGAGCCACACATGACAATTGCCTTCTCCCTCCAACCAACACAGCCGTCCTAATAAAGAACCTCAACTCTATCCAGAAGTTGTATTATTTACCGAACCCGCTTACACAAAGCAACACGTGATGTCAGAATTGGACTGGAAGACAAGAGGACGATAAAAGGACTTGGAATGGAAGATTCCACGGAGGAAAGACATTGAGCACAACCCACGGCAGGAATGGAAGCTTTACGTCCACCCACAGCTCTGCAGCTAACAGGTAACGTGGCTGAAAATTGGAAGAGATTTAAGCAACGTTTTGAACTGTATTGGTCTGCAAATGGAGCTGATGAAAGCCATTCAAAGATGAAAGCATCCATGTTTTTGCATGTTGTGGGAGAGGAGGCTCTAAAGGTCTACAATAACTTAACATTTGATGCTGAGGATGACAAGATGAAGCTTTCAAAAATAATGAAAAGTTTGAAGCTTACTGCATTCCGATACGCAATGTGACGTTTGAAAGGCACAGATTCTTCACATGTGTACAGACAGTTGGAGAAACTATTGACCAATATGCAAATGAGCTGAGAAACACATCAAAGACATGTGAGTTCGGTGGATTAACAGAATCACTGATCAAAGACAGAATAGTGTGTGGCATTACAGATAATAAACTGAGCGAAAGGCTACTCAGAGAATCAGATCTGGACCTGGAAAAAGCCTTAGCACTGTGTAGAGCCGCTGAGACTGTTAAGTCACAGGCTAAAGAGTTGCTAAATGATGCTAGCTGCAACGTGGATGCAGTGGAAAGAAATGCACACAGATTCAACAAAAACAAGACTGCTGAGATGAAAGCAAGAGTGAGACAACCCAACCAAAATAGGATATTCAAACAAAAGTACGCAACATCCCCCAAAGCAATGTCCAGCATATGAGAAAATGTGTAAAAACTGCGACAAAGCAAATCACTATGCTCGTTGCTGCAGGAACCAAGAAATCATACATACATACATACATACATACATACATACATACATACATACATACATACATACATACATACATACATACATACATACATACATACATACATACATACATACATACATACATACATACATACATACATACATACATACATACATACATACATACATACATACATACATACATACATACATACATACATACATACATACATACATACATACATACATACATACATACATACATACATACATACATACATACATACATACATACATACATACATACATACATACATACATACATACATACATACATACATACATACATACATACATACATACATACATACATACATACATACATACATACATACATACATACATACATACATACATACATACATACATACATACATACATACATACATACATACATACATACATACATACATACATACATACATACATACATACATACATACATACATACATACATACATACATACATACATACATACATACATACATACATACATACATACATACATACATACATACATACATACATACATACATACATACATACATACATACATACATACATACATACATACATACATACATACATACATACATACATACATACATACATACATACATACATACATACATACATACATACATACATACATACATACATACATACATACATACATACATACATACATACATACATACATACATACATACATACATACATACATACATACATACATACATACATACATACATACATACATACATACATACATACATACATACATACATACATACATACATACATACATACATACATACATACATACATACATACATACATACATACATACATACATACATACATACATACATACATACATACATACATACATACATACATACATACATACATACATACATACATACATACATACATACATACATACATACATACATACATACATACATACATACATACATACATACATACATACATACATACATACATACATACATACATACATACATACATACATACATACATACATACATACATACATACATACATACATACATACATACATACATACATACATACATACATACATACATACATACATACATACATACATACATACATACATACATACATACATACATACATACATACATACATACATACATACATACATACATACATACATACATACATACATACATACATACATACATACATACATACATACATACATACATACATACATACATACATACATACATACATACATACATACATACATACATACATACATACATACATACATACATACATACATACATACATACATACATACATACATACATACATACATACATACATACATACATACATACATACATACATACATACATACATACATACATACATACATACATACATACATACATACATACATACATACATACATACATACATACATACATACATACATACATACATACATACATACATACATACATACATACATACATACATACATACATACATACATACATACATACATACATACATACATACATACATACATACATACATACATACATACATACATACATACATACATACATACATACATACATACATACATACATACATACATACATACATACATACATACATACATACATACATACATACATACATACATACATACATACATACATACATACATACATACATACATACATACATACATACATACATACATACATACATACATACATACATACATACATACATACATACATACATACATACATACATACATACATACATACATACATACATACATACATACATACATACATACATACATACATACATACATACATACATACATACATACATACATACATACATACATACATACATACATACATACATACATACATACATACATACATACATACATACATACATACATACATACATACATACATACATACATACATACATACATACATACATACATACATACATACATACATACATACATACATACATACATACATACATACATACATACATACATACATACATACATACATACATACATACATACATACATACATACATACATACATACATACATACATACATACATACATACATACATACATACATACATACATACATACATACATACATACATACATACATACATACATACATACATACATACATACATACATACATACATACATACATACATACATACATACATACATACATACATACATACATACATACATACATACATACATACATACATACATACATACATACATACATACATACATACATACATACATACATACATACATACATACATACATACATACATACATACATACATACATACATACATACATACATACATACATACATACATACATACATACATACATACATACATACATACATACATACATACATACATACATACATACATACATACATACATACATACATACATACATACATACATACATACATACATACATACATACATACATACATACATACATACATACATACATACATACATACATACATACATACATACATACATACATACATACATACATACATACATACATACATACATACATACATACATACATACATACATACATACATACATACATACATACATACATACATACATACATACATACATACATACATACATACATACATACATACATACATACATACATACATACATACATACATACATACATACATACATACATACATACATACATACATACATACATACATACATACATACATACATACATACATACATACATACATACATACATACATACATACATACATACATACATACATACATACATACATACATACATACATACATACATACATACATACATACATACATACATACATACATACATACATACATACATACATACATACATACATACATACATACATACATACATACATACATACATACATACATACATACATACATACATACATACATACATACATACATACATACATACATACATACATACATACATACATACATACATACATACATACATACATACATACATACATACATACATACATACATACATACATACATACATACATACATACATACATACATACATACATACATACATACATACATACATACATACATACATACATACATACATACATACATACATACATACATACATACATACATACATACATACATACATACATACATACATACATACATACATACATACATACATACATACATACATACATACATACATACATACATACATACATACATACATACATACATACATACATACATACATACATACATACATACATACATACATACATACATACATACATACATACATACATACATACATACATACATACATACATACATACATACATACATACATACATACATACATACATACATACATACATACATACATACATACATACATACATACATACATACATACATACATACATACATACATACATACATACATACATACATACATACATACATACAT
>NC_142735.1:28042500-28160000 GCF_051943395.1 Hippocampus bargibanti | reverse complement strand
TGCCACCAGATCTTTCAAGAAATCAAACTGCTGTTCCAGCTCGATGCATTGTTTTCTGTCCATATACACAAAGATCAGCTCATCAACAAATTCCTTTGAGTACAGTAACATCTGTTTTTTTACCATAATCTGTTCCAGAAACCTGTTCGAAAACCGATTTGGTCGAAAACCGAAACAAAATTTCAGATTATAATTAATATGTTTTTTTTGTCGTGATTGAACAATACAAAGATGCCTGCTCACAATGGAACGCTACACCAGGATAATGCGTCTGTCACAATGAGACGCGACACCAGGAAGTGACATTAGAAGGAAGCGGAGGGGAGTCGAGTAGTGCATTCAGGTGCGCTCCATTCGGCCGAGAACCCTTTTTTACTTGTAAACCGAGGCATAAAATTTGAAAGGTGCTTAGACATTAAATAGATTATTATGGATTATTATTGTAAAAAAAACGGATAATTTTAGTCAAAAATTGAATGGGTCAAGAAACAGAGATGTTTGAAAACTGAGATTTGACTGTATTTGACTTGACTTTGTATGGCTTCAATTTGAGGCCTTGGTGGTGACCAATGTTCTTAGTCAATGCGAGTGTCGAACCGTCTTTGTCCTAACTATTGTCCAAGATACAGCTTCTTGTTGCTTTCTAATTTAGGTTATAGCAGACGTGTGCCCCATTTTCAACAAGACGTCTTTAATCCACTGGTGAAAAAGGACATTTTGATTCACTCTTCTTTAATCTATATCTGTTTCAACCAACAATGTGTTGGTTGGATCTCATTGCATATTTGGGCACTTATGATAGAGAAAAAAAAAGTTGCAAATAGGCGAGAAAGACAAGAGGCGCTGCAAGAAGGAGAGGTACCGCCGCTCGTTCCTACCGACTGCTGTCAGGCTTCACAATTCTCAATGATCACATGTGAAAAAAAGAAAAAGGAAAAAAAACTGGACACTTGTAAATATGGGTTGTTGCAATATATCAAAATGCATTTCTTGATTCTGCACTATGTACAGTTTTTTTTTTCTCTTATGGAACGGTTTTGCACATTTACATTTGCACAGTATACAGTTGACATTTTTATTTTGTTATGCTTAGAATATCTTGTTTTCTATCTTTTCACCCCACCCCAACTCCATCCCTTTTCAATTGCTGCTGTGGACTGCAAATTTCCCCATTGTGGGACGAATAAAGGTATTCTGATTCTGAGCACGCAAACGTCATTGACAGCAAAACTTACAAGTGTGACGTCGTCATGGTCTTTGCATTTTTGGATTGCGTGACGTGACAGGCCTTAGTGAGCAACGACTCCAAGAAAAGCTCCAAGGCTCTCGCTGATGTCGTGGTAAAGGAACCTGCATTGGCTTTAAAGATGATGACACAAACTTGTCTTTTAAGCAATGGGGTTCCTCCAAGATGATGCCATAAGACACTTGAAAATGCATAAATTGTGGTTGTTTTAGTCTAGAAGTTCCTGACTATCATATGTTGGTCATATTGATCTCCTTCCCCACCTTAGAAAACTTTTTAACCCCTTGTCAGCACGGCAAATGTTAGGAATAAAGGATACAAATAATAACAGGTACTGCAGCAGCCACTTTGCCTATTTCTTCATCCGTCTGCATAATCTTCTTAATCCTTGCCTGAAAAAAAGAAAACAACACATAAAAAGTGTCTGGTAAAAGAAAGACGTGCAACAAACATTTCGGAACGCTTTTACAGCAAGCAGCTCGCCGTGCTAAAAACAATGCGAAATAGTGGCGAATTTGAGAGAGGTTATGGCGATAATTTGGGGGAATGCCAGTGCGTTTCAACGTGCTTTGATCGACAGACGTTTTGTGTTCACCTTGGAAAGTACAACCAAAACCAAATGAAGTTTATAGAATAACAAATTTGCATTGACCAAGATTAGCTCGTGTTAGCTTTACGGGAGACATCGGCATTGGTAAACACTTACCGGTGGAAATCTCGCGTTGTATTTCTTCTTTTTGCTCGGCATTGTGAAGTCAACCCGATGGGTAACACACACAGGCGCTTGCGCGCGCACGAATGCACACACACAAAAATGAAAGATTACTCCGGAGAAATGAAAAGGTCCACCGGGCGGGCAGACACCAAAATAGATGCGCGACCGTCCCGGTCGGGCTAAGTAGTTAGCTTAGCACGTTAGCACGTCGTCGTAACTCGAGTGGTGGTTGCGTAGCTTGGTGCCCGCAAGGTCCGAGCGCCCGAAAGTATTTTTAAACATGGTTGAGGTAGGGGCGGGGGGCGATTGTGTAAAATGCGATATTAAATAGTTACCGTGTTAAAATCCTTGAATATGACTATTTTAAATGTTTAATGTTTACAAGTGAATGTCATTTTATGTACAAAAAAAATAATGTTCCTTTTCACTGTTTATTGTTTGCGCATTTCTTGTCCGATCCAAACCATTAAAAATGTCCACCTCATTTTAGACATTAGATTAGTTTAGCCTTTATTAGTCTTCCATTGGAGAAATTTACATTTAACAGCATCAATGTTATGAAAGGAAGAGGAAAGTAAAATAATTATCAATTTTCCGGACGGCTTTATCCTCATTTGGGTCACGGGGGGCGGGGGGGGGGGGGGGGGGGGGGGGGATGGAGCTGTGGTGTCACACGTGCGCCCTGCGGCGCTGACGTGTGTACACCTTTGACGTTTTTCAGTGAGCCTCTACGTGTCACTTGCCTGGGAGATCTGACAACGAACCTACTTACGAAAAAGAGAAACATCAAACTCTTTAGAGCCTATCCCAGCCGTCTAGGCAGGGGCCACCCGGAATTGGTTGCCAGCCAAGGCAACCAAGCCAATCGCAAGGCACAAAGAGACAAAAAAACAAGTCACTCTCACACTCACACCTCGGGACAATTTGGAGTTAATGTTAGAGGTAACCTGAGGAACCAGAGAAAACTCACGTACCCACGTCTGCAACTCACAACCTCTTCACTGTGTATCCGGCGTGCTAACCAGTGCACTACAGGGCCGTTTTAGAAAAACAAAAGGCAGACACTCGTGCGGCGCCATCTTGAAGCTTTGTTACAGCTGCAGCCATTATGAAAACACGATATAAACAGAGCGCACAAGTTAATGAATAACTAGTTTTAAAATTTAAAGTCAAACATGATGAGTGCTATTGTGATTTACATGGGACAATGTAAAATTTTGGTTCGGACCTCAGCAAGTATCATGGAACTTTATATGCTTGATTTGCATTCGGGGGCTGAATAAAATGATGTGGCGGGACCAGATTTGGCCTTGACTTGCTGTAGCTGGAGATTTACACTACTGTACCTCCTCCAGCCACAGACGGACAGCGGCCACTCGAAGCTGCAGTTTCCAGACTGAAATAAACTCATTTTTTTTTTACATCGGGTTGACTACCTGATCAGCGATCACCACGTTTGACGAAAAGAAGGTAAGAGATTACACTTATCTATCATCTGTAATAAAATGAGCAAATCGTATTTGTAAAAATATTTCACTTGAGTCCGTGTTCACGTAAATATGTACGGAAGAGGATTAGGACCACTGAAGAAAAAAATATATGGTTGGCAAGATTCTCACTTTATTCTCAGAATTCTGACTTTATTCTTTAGGGCCACTGAAAAAAAAATATGGTTGGCAAGATTAATAATCATAAAATAATAATAATACATTTAATTTATAAGCACCTTTCAAAACTCTCAAGGTCACTTTACATTCACAGGAGAATTCTGACTTTAAAGTGAGAATTCTGACGTTATTCTCAGAACTCGTCCCAAGCCCGATTAAATACAGAGGGTTGTGTCAGGAAGGGCATCCAACGTAAAAGCTTGGCCAAAACAAACATGCGGATCAAACCTCTAAAGATGGAGGACACTGACTTGATGTGTCGACCCCTTGAAGGGAAAAGCCGAAAGGAAAAGAAGAAGATTCTCAGAATTCTCACGTTAAAAGGTAAAAATGGGAAGCAGAAGACGATTGATGACTTGCATACATAATACAGTAAGATGTAAGCGTTGCAGTTTCCCTGTTGTGTTATGTACATGCCCACTGTACTGTATATGAATGCAATCGTTTTTTTTTTTTGCAACAATGTTTCTTGTTTTGTCTGCTGAAGCGTGATTTTGCAAATTACCATACATTCCATACTGTGTATTAAAGGACAACCGATGTCACTTTTTTATTCAAATGCAAAACACCAATAAAAATGACTTCACACCAAGACGTCTTGCATTGCTTGTGAATCCAAACAATGGCTTCAGATTCGGATAATATGCTTTCTTGTTACACATCCAGTTATGAATATGATTCAAATACACTGTAGCTCTGAAGAGGAAATCATACATGTTTGCAATCGATTAAAGAATTATATGTGCCATTTTGAGGCAACATTCGGGGAACACACCCAAAAAAAAAGAGGCACAAAATGGCGAGATCATGGCCAGCTCCGTTTCTTATATGGCGCTTGGATGCCCTCTTTTGGCGGCTTTTGTTAATGCAGTTCCGCGCAGGGCGGATATATCGACAGTACGGTTATATCGACATTTTTTTCTAACTCCCGAGAATATCGATATAACGAGACTTTACTGTATGACTTTATTCCCAGAATTCTGACTTTAAAGTAACTGAACTACACACCGGTGACCAAGTAAGGTACAAAGACAAAACAGACACATGGTCACAGAAAGGGACTGTCTGTTTCAGGTCCAACCAAGGTCATACAACGTTCAGACAGAGGAAGGTGCTGTTTTAAGAAGAAACCGCCGAGATCTTCTCAAAGAACCAACCATAGCAAGTCAACGAACAGAGCCTGTAACAGAGACTGTTGTAACACCTCTAATTCCAGGATATGCTATCCGAAAATCCTCAAGAAAAGTGAAACCACCTGAGAGACTGATTGAAAACATTTAACATGTTTTTCTAAGTGATCATGTGGTGAAAAGATGATGTTAATGTTTCAGACTTTATTCAAGTTTAAATTTTCTAATTATACTGTGTGTGTTGCCATAATTAAATTCGTTACATTTGTTAAAAGTAAAGAACTCAATTAAGAAAGGGAGATGTAATGATATGAGCAAATCGTTATTTGCTTGTTCCACTAGTGATGCCTGGCTATAGACCAAAGGAGCATGCGCTGCTGCAAGTCCGTCACACGAGAGCCTACGAGAGGCACACATGTCAATTGCTTTCTCCCTCCGACCAAGAAGACAGTCCTAATAAAGAACCTCAACCCTATCCAGAAGTTGTATCATTTACCAAACCCGCTTACACAAAGCTCCACTGGCTCCCGATCAAATATAGAATCAACTTTAAAATTATTCTTTATACATTTAAAGCTATCCATAACCTTGCCCCCCACATACCAATCTGACCTTCTTCAAATTTCTATTCCCTCTCGTTCCCTCAGATCCTCTTCCTCCCTCCAACTCTGTGTGCCCCCTGCTGCCCGTGTCAGCACGATGGTTGAGAGCTTTCAGCGGCTCTGCCCCCAAACTCTGAAACTCACTTCCTCCATTTCCATTCGTAACATCCCACCTTCAAATCCCATCTCAAAACCCACTTATTTAAAATTGATTTTTCTGTCGCTCTATCTCTTGTTCCTATTTATAATTGTATTTCATTTATTGTATTTTATTTATAATTGTATTTTACTTATTATTGTATCTATGCTTGTGTGTGACTGTAGTGACCTTGAGAGCTTGGAAAAGCACTTGAAATAAAATAAAATATTATATATATAGTTAAGATTTAGGAATTAACTTTTTTTGCTAGCTAGCTTACTATCTATTTGAGTTACTTCCGGGTAGAGTGAACGCTGGCTCGTGTGGCTGCCGCTGCTCACCCACAAAAAAAAAAAAAAAACGTTTCTTGTGACTGTAAATTGACCTTGAGAGTTTTGAAAGGCGCTTAGAAATGAAATGTATTAATATAATAATAATGATGTAATGTAAGGAAAGAGATGCCCATTTCACGGTAAGATCAGGGCATTGTCATCAAATGGTGAGTACAGTTTTTGCATTTTTGAATGTTGCTGTGCCGATTACCATTTTGTGTTTGGGAGCCTTTTACTAAGCGAGTTGCTTGTTCTGTAGCCACAAAGGGACATATGTCTTCTCGTGCCGGTATCAAGCCAGGATAAATACAGAGGGTTGTGTCAGGAAGGGCATCCGACGTAAAAGCTTGGCCAAAACAAGCATGCGGATCAAACCTCTCAAGATGGAGGACACAGAAAACCTTTAGTCGTCACACAATGGGGAAATTTGCAGTCCACAGCAGTATTGACATATGTGCTGACGTTGTGGGGACCCCCCACCCATTTCTGTACATTTTCTATTTGTCTTGACGCATCTTTTTCATGAGCAGTTGACATAGTTACCAAATAAAGTAATGCGTTTTCCTTTTTTGTTGCAAAACCTGGATGAATTTACAATCACAGAAGTTGAAAACATCTTCGAGAATCTTTTATTCAACGATGAAGCAAGTCGGTTTGAATCCAGTTCCTCAAAGCCGTTGCCAAACAATAAAATGATGATTGCCAAACTTTAAAAAAAACAAACAAAAAAAAAACAGTCGATCATTTTTGTTTTTTGGCATTTCACATTAGTTGGCACGAGAACAGATTAGCACAAACATGTTTTCCTCCAAATTTAAAATATCTGCCTTGGCTCAAAGGTTGCGGGGGAAACTGCAATAAACAACCAAACACAACATGACGCTTTTTTTACAGTTCATTGCGATGCAAGCGGACATGAACGTTGCCCGTGTTATTTACAAGTAGACCCTTCATCATTTGGTTCTGAGCACATGATTACCATTTGGAGAGATGTTTAAAAAAATAAGAAAAGGACATTGGTCCACTATTGTAACAAAGGTGACAGACTCATTAAAGACACAACTTACCGAACAAGTCTGTTTGCAATCCGAGTCCGAAAAGCAGACCTGCTGTCGTCGTTTAATAATAATAATAAAAAAAAGGTGAACATGTTAAGAAACTTCAACAACCTTGATAAAAATCCATTTGAGCATTTGTTCAATAGCGGAAAAATTCAACTCGTAGTGTAAGTACGAGTACCAGTCGGCTCTTTGTCCTTACCAGTCAGACAATTCAGTGCAAGTCAAGGTAACGATGGAACTGCAGTAACGTTTTTTTTTCTTTTCTCATGACCAAATGACATTTCTACACTGGACGAACAGAAAAGTGCTAGTCACTAGTTTTAAGGGCTGAAACAAGGATAGACAAGTTTTATGGCGTCCAAATGAAGGTTGGGGCTTACGAGTAGCACGTGGTTAGCAACTAACGATGCGTTAGCAAAAAGCGGACGAGGACGTGGAAATCAGAAAAATGCTCAAATAGCTTCTGACTGACCGTTTTTCCTGGTGTATAAGGATCACCCAAAAAGCCTTCATTTTCTTCAAAAGATCACCACGCGCCTCAGATGAGAAGCAATAATGAGCCACAAGTCTCACAAATAGAATCAAAAAACGGCGACTCCATTTCCCTACCGTGGAAGAAGTATTGCACAATGCATGCCGAGAACGCCGTTTCATGTCAATAATGTCTTAAAATTACTTTAAAAACGTTGAATGTTTTTACAATTTCACCATCATTTCCGCTTATAACACAGTAATTAGAAATGAAAAAAAATGGTGTTTTTGGCTTGTTTTTGTATTTAATGTCTCCCCAAAGATTTTTTTATAATCTACAGTATTTCGGAAAAATTTAAGTCGAACATATTACATGAAAAACCTTTTGGAACATAAACATTTTAAAGAAGAAGGAAGATTGGTAATCTCTGAAAATAATAATAATAATAATACATTTCATTTATGAGCGCCTTTCAAAACTCTCAAGGTCACTTTACAGTCAGAGGATCAGTTTTTCTGCGGGTGAGCAGCGGCAGCCACATGCGCCAGCGCTTACACAACCCGGATATTTATTATTGTATTGATAAAACCCTGGAATATTTTAGAGCTCATTAAATGGGAGAAAATAGCACACATTATACTATTCTGCAATTTCTATATTCGTGTTTGACATTAAAAAAAAAAGGAAAATGATGGCCAAATGTGACTGTTTTGTTGACATTCGCTTTATTTCTTTATCGATGTAAATTTATCCACTGTGAGATTACTAAAGGCTAATCTAATCACAGCAAGGGTGTCAAAATCATTTTATGCCATGGGCCAGCCACATTGTCGTTACGGTTTCCTCTCAGTGCCCGTTATGAATTTGGTTAAGTCATTGGAATGTTTCATGCCCTCGCATATAACATATAGAACACACAACAAATTAATGAATAACACGTTTTCAAATTTGTAGTCAAAAATAATAACTTCTTGTGGTTTACATACGACAATTTGAAATTTTAGTTCGGACTTTAGCAAGCATCATGAGACTTGACATGCTTGATTTGCTTTCGTGGGCCAAATAAAATGATGTGGCGGGCCGGATTTTTCTCGCGGGCCATGATTTTGACAACTTAGTCTACTGGGTGCATAACCCCGGCCTCTACTGTAGCTCCTTATTACGGCGCAGTTTATATAATGTAAACGTTTTTGAAACAAGTCATTCCTTGAAGGTCCGCCTTGATGTCCAGAAAATACGTTAATTTGATGATGATACGTCTGTGTAAGCTCTCTTGATGATGATAATAACAATAATAATAATACATTTCATTTTTGAGCGCCTTTCAAAACTCTCAAGGTCACTTTACAGTCACAGGATCAGTTTTTCTGTAGTGAGCAGCGGCAGCCACATGCGCCAGCGTTCACTCAACCCGGAATACCTCAAATAGATGGAAAGTTAGCTAGCTAGTTAGATAGCTCATCTATAGCAAATAGATAGCCAGCTAGAACGCTAGCTAGATAGCTAGCTAGGTAGCCGTCAAGATAGCTAGCTAGGTAACCAGCTAGATATATATAGCAAATAGCAAATAGATAGCCAGCTAGAAAGCTAGCTAGGTAGCCAGCCAGATAGCATGCTTGATAGCCAGATAGCTCAAGTGATGGTCCATCCCAACACCTCATGATGACTAACTAGCTTTTTTTTTGGGGGGGGGGGGGGGGGATGAAAATGATATACAGTATATGACTCAGCATGATTCTGACTTGATCTTAGTTGTACTCACTGGTGATTTTTACTATCTTTGTCACTGCTTTATTACCTGTACAGGTATATGATAATTGTCCATGTTAAGCGCTTTGTTGCAGCTTCAGCAGCTGTTGTTAAAGCGCTATATAAATCAATATGTATTGTATTGTATTGTCTTGTGTGTGTGTATATATGTGTGCGTGTGTGTGTGTGTGTGTGTGTGTGTGTGTGTGTGTGTGTGTGTGTGTGTGTGTGTGTGTGTGTGTGTGTGTGTGTGTGTGTGTGTATATATATATATGGCATCTTTGGGAGTCAGATTGAAGGGCATGCATAAGCGGGAATCATATTAGTGGCGAGACACCGTCATTCCCTCCAGTGCCCTGAATTGTCTTACAGAGTGAGAACAAAGAGCATCCTAGGAAATGGACGTGGAATAAATGCTGAAAGGAGGCATTCCAGAGGTGCCACTCTCAGCAGGGTTTCTTTAAGTGGGGTGTCCCGAAACGAAACCGGCTTGGCTTCCGCTGTTGAAAATGGAAATGAGATGATCCTCGTCCACGGAAATCAACTCGTCAAACTCGTCCAGAACGGCGGGCCGCGGCGGGTTGTTGCCGTTGTTGGTCAAGACGTCCATCATGCTCTCGTTCTGGAGCAGGTTGACGATGCTGTTGGGATAATTCATCCAGGTGCTTCCCGGGTTGCCGGCCGGGTCCGAAGCGTTCTGCGCCGCCGTCAACGGCGCCGCCGCCGAGGGGCCGACCCGCTGGCCGTTGCCGCTCTCGTCCGGCGGGTTTAGGAGGTCCACAAAGTCGTCCATGTCGAGGCTGTCTAAGTTTCCCGAAGCCTGGGCTTCCGAAAAACTGGGGAACTGCGGAATTCCCTCCTCGACGGCGCCGGCATCCGCTGGGAACTGAGAGCCCAGTATGGGGAAGTAGCCGGCGGTGGACTGCGGGGTGGCGCCGCTCCCCTGCGAGGCCGCCGGCTCTTGGGTGACGACCGAGCTGATGCTGGGGAAGAATTCCTGAAGGTCTGACAGGTTGACGGTGGGGTAGTCCTGGCTGGAAACGGGCGGGTGGTTCACGGAGCATGCCGAAACCCGGACGGCTTGCGGCTGTGGGCCCAGGTTCAAACTCTCCATGATCTTCCACGTTTGGTTTGTGGCCGCGACCGAATTGGAAGATGGCGACGAGGAAGAGACGGAGGAGAAGGAGCAGGGCAAAGCCTGCGCCTTGGTCTGGCTCGAGAACATCTGGCTGGCCTGCATGTGAGTGAAGGAGGGCTCCGCCTTGGCCCCGCTGGCAGCTGGTGGGACTGCGGCACAAACACAACCCACACCGTCAATTTAGAAAAAAACAAAAACTAGGTCACGACCACTAGGTATAAAACCCCTTTTGAAATTTGTATGCTATTCAATTTTCTTTGTTCAGTTTTTATTTAGGTTTATTCATTTAAATTTTTATTTATTGGTACACATACCGCCATTTGCCAGGATAAAATATTAAATTCTGACAAGGATAAAGAATAAAACAAGTTGTCTATTGGCCCGGGCGGCCCGGTAGTCGAGTGGTTAGCACACCGGCTTCACAGTGCAGAGGTCGCCGGTCCGCGTCCCGGTCCGGCCTCCCTGTGTGGAGTTTGCATGCTCTCCCCGGACCCGCGTGGGTTTTCTCCGGGTCCTCCTGTTTCCTCCCACACTCCAAAAACATGCATGGCAGGCAGACTGACGACTCCAAATTGTCCCTAGGTGTGAGTGTGAGAGTGACTGTTGTATGTCTTTATATGCCCTGTGATTGGCTGGCAACCAATTCAGGGTGTCCCCCGCCTAATGCCCGAAGACAGCTGAGATAGGCTCCAGCAACCCCCGCGACCCGAATGAAGAATAAGCGGTACGGAAAATGAGATGAGATGAGATCTATTGGCCCCTCCAATAACGATATGAATTACAGAGAATATATTTGATTGTTTTTATACTGCGTTGTAATCTAACATTCCGTTAAATTTACAACAACAAAAAAAGAAACACAAAACTTATAAGCAAAATCAAATGTATTATTATTATAATAACAAAAAAACGGGGGAAAAAAGATATACACAAGCACACACGCACGCACGCATAGATAGATAGATAGATAGATAGATAGATAGATAGATAGATAGATAGATAGATAGATAGATAGATAGATAGATAGATAGATAGATAGATAGATAGATAGATAGACAGATGAATGAGACATTTCTTGCTTCACCAATTTCTTGGTGAAGCAACATAAGACATAAGACGTCATCACCCGCAAAGAAAGAATGATATGGGTTTTTTTGTGCATTAAGATTGTATTTTATACTTATGCACTATGTACAGTTTTTTTCTGAAACACAATCTGTGCATGCAAAACTTTGTTTTTCTTTTCAACACCCCACCTCCTTTCAATGCTGCTGTAGATTGCAAATTTCCCCATTGTAGGACTCTTAAAAACTTCCTGATTCTTAAACAGAAATATTTTAAATGCCAGAATCATTCATCACACGTTTTTCTTGGATTCATAAATGAGACAAAAAAAAGTACCACGCCTATTTTGACAAAATCTGGCAACCGCTGACTGAAGGAACTAAGCCGAAAGTAAAACAACAATAATCGTGTCAAGAAATCTGTTTTCAAAGTAAAAGGGGAGAGTCCAAATTAAAATTTGTTGTGAAAAAACAAAAAAACAAACAAATGAGGTAGAGTTAAAATGTCGTGCGGAGGGATGAAGAAAATGCTGAACAGACTCACAAACTGGCGCCATCGTCGGCGGAGGTTTAGTTGGGGCTGTCCTTCTGGCGGGGGCAAAGTGTCGCCGATCGGGTGGCGGAATCGACCCTGAAATTCAAATCGGCTTAGTAACTGTTCGGCGAAGGGGGGGTCGGGGCTTCTATAAGTCGTGTCATACTTGCAGACAGCAGAGATCCCAGTTTCAGACTCTGGAACATATCGCCGGTGCGTTTGCGCTTCTCATTCCACCGATATTCGTCTGGAAGGGAGTGAGGTGGGGTGGGACGTAAAAAGGTCAATCAGAACCACAGTTCAGCCATGCATTTGCTGGAGGGAGGTCTTAAAAGTCGTACCCCGCTCGGCGGGCAAGTACTGGAAGTCCATGGGCTCGCTGACCTCACGGTCCGATGGCCGACGCAGCTGCACCTTGACGCGGACGGGCTCGCTGAGGTTGGCGTCGCGGTAGGGTGGCGTGCGGAACACGATGGCCACCTGCCTGTGGACATCGGCTTGCGAGAAGGTTCCTTTGCCCTCCCAGGAGTCCTGGAAGAAGCGCACCTCGATGTCCTCTGTGGGAGGGGGCGGAGAAAAGTTTGGAACAGGAAGTGGACCTCGCCTTCCAGAACACGCCCGGTGGCAGGTTTGACCTTTTTGTACTTTGTCACAGAGGAGAAAGATTTCATCGCCGCCTTTGCAGCTCCCCGAATTGCGGTTTACTCTGCAAATCTTCAACTCTGCCGTGTTTGGAGCCCCTGCGACAAGACAAAAATGAAAGAAAGAAAGAAAGAAAGAAAGAAAAAAGAAAGAAAACGCAGAGATTGAGAATGCAGCCGGATGAGTTGAAATCAGATCAGACGTCGCTTGAAAGCCGGCCGAGGCGAACTTTCACGATATTAGTGCTAATCACGCCGTTGATTTTTGAGGAACTAACTCATCGAATGAATCATTTCATTTCACACTATGGCGCCGTCGTCTTCACTAATGTCATTATGGGCCGCGTTAAAATGAAGCGTGGCAGTGAATGCTTGTTGCTATTTTTTTAATATATTTAGTTTTGTGTTTAGTTTTGATATTTTTCTCTATCCATCAATCTATTGAGCTAGCTTGTGAGCTAGCTACAGTAGGTAGCTCACTACCTAGCTAGCTTACTTGACAGGTAGAATAGTGAGCAAGCTAGTGAGCTAGCTTGCAAGCTAGTTAGCTAGCTCACTAGACAGCTGGGATAGTGAGCTAGCTAGCTCTTATCTGTCAGTCTATCTATTTATTCGGGCAGCCATGGACGGCCAAACTGAAGTTGTGAGTGGCGTGGAAGTGCTGACGAACACAGTGACTAAGACTGGGAAGCATCGTTGAAGGGATTGTATGCTGGGCTATCCTGTCTGCTAACGAGGTTGTTGGAGCTTTCGCAAAAGCCAGCATTGTTCCAGAGGAGCCAAAAGACATAGAAGATGAGGACTTTGTTGGATTTGTGGATGAGGATTGGTCAATAGAATAACACACATTCGATGCTATCGGCTTTATTAACATTCAAATGAATTTTGTTTTGCTCCCGTGCATGCTAACGTATCGATTAAGTCAGCGTACATTCTACCATGCCCACATCCAATAATAAGTCTTGTTTATGTGTGAAATATAGAAAACAGCACCCTTAACCGACGCTAAGCCTTTTAATGCGTGGAGCGTTTTGTAAATATGGCACGCTCACTACCTTTCCGGCTAATGGTTGTCATTATCGTAGCCATTATATGAAGACATGATGTAAGCAATGTGGCCGGGAGCTGTTTTTTTTAAATGGGTGAGGCCCCGAGTCATGCTTTCATAACCTGAAATGCATACGTGTCCAGAATCTTACTCAACACATTTGCGGCAGCATTGGGGACAAACCGAAATGAGAAAACAGTGTTTGGAATGCATCAATTCCTGCGTCACTGCGGGTTTTCAATATGATTTCAATCAATAAGCCATTGTAACGTGATTGGCCGTAAGCAAGGAAATGCAATGTGTGATACAATTCATATCAACGGCAAAGAAAATTGCAGTTACTTTGAAAATCAAGCCCGGCCGAAGCAGGACTTTTGCTTAGACTCGGTCCCGTGTGTCTGCGCTGTGTGCGCGGGAATTTTGGTTGAAGAAACCATGATTGAGAAAAATGACTTCCGAGTTGGGGAGATACATGCGAAAACCTGCAAGCTTGTGTTTATTAATATGAGCAAAGAAAATATTATTAGTTTCTGTTCATTTTACTCATGTCATTCATGTTTGAATTTGTGAAATCCTTTTTGAGATTATATTTGGAAAATTTGGATTGTCGTTATTTCTCAAGTCAACTACAATACTGTTTTGGTCCAATCACGTTTTGGGCCAATTGGCTCCATTTTCACATTTGAGACCAATAAAAATATCCCCAATGTCCTTCATCTTCCTTGAAATGTGCTGGATTTTCGTAAAGTGAAGCAAAATAGACCAAAACTATTTTACAGGGATCCCAGCCAAGGGAAATTAAAATCGAGGGAAAAAAATGAAACAGATCAGCCGGGGGTTAAGGGGGCCGTAAATTCACGAATACAAGATTGCATATTAAATATCTGCTACATAATTATACACAGGGCGGCCCGGTAGCCAAGTGGTTAGCACACCGGTTTCACAGTGCAGAGGTCGCCGGTTCGCGTCCCGGTCCGGCCTCCCTGTGTGGAGTTTGCATGTTCTCCCCGGACCCGCGTGGGTTTTCTCCGGGTCCTCCGGTTTCCTCCCACACTCCAAAAACATGCATGGCAGGCGGATTGACCACTCCAAATTGTCCATAGGTGTGAGTGTGAGAGTGACTGTTGTATGTCTTTGTGTGCCCTGCGATTGGCTGGCAACCAATTCAGGGTGTCCCCCGCCTCGTGCCCGAAGACAGCTGAGATAGGCTCCAGCAACCCCCGCGACCCTAATGAGGAAGAAGCGGTACGGAAAATGAGATGAGAGAGATAATTATACACATACCATTTATTGTGTTTATAGAGGTTTTTCACCAACTTTGGTCATCCCCCATCAAGTCTCATTCAAGTTAGTTAGTTTCGTATTATAAATCATCATTAAAATCATGGTAGACTACAGGTCAACAGTAATAAACAAGACCTATCACAATTTCCTTCATAAGAATAATAATTTATGAATTGGAATGACTCACCAGGTAATTTGTAATTCTGCATTCTCAATCTTTTTTTCTCTGCATGTTTGCTTCCCTCACAATGCTGTTTGAGTGACGTCCAACCTTTGCCAGCAGAGTTGATCACTTTTCCATCGCAAAATGCTGCAAAGGGCTTTCCCTGGATTTTTAGGTTTGAATATGAAATCTGAAAGCGGGCGTCCGCCAATTTGTTTTTCTAACCATGCCAAATTCCACATATTCTTTATCCCTCCATCCAGAGACGTCACCGTTCCACTATCACTCTTGTGTAGGATATCTCTCTTCCACGACATCTTTACAATGTGAAAAGTAGTGCGCTCTCCCGAGCGAGCAATCACACATAACACGTGCACGTCATAAGCTTTACATCAAAACAAAATCGATATGGATATCTAACCTACACTGTCTATACTATTAACACATTAAACATGTAAGTACCAAAAATGCAACAATGTTTAGCGCAGGTTTATTGGCCAAAAGCGCGGTAAGGGAGCTGCCATATGTGTTTTCACGTTTCATCGCGCAGTCTCGTGATATTTTACTCCTGAGCGATCCCGATTGTCAACGGAAGCAACCGACATCAACCAAAACACACAAAAGCATGCTCACTCAAGCACGACGCATTCTGATCAACATATCACCCTTCAAAAAAAATGTTTTAGTGGTTGGATAAAGAAATAAAAGAACCTTTTTGAAAATATAAAATATCACTTTGGCGGAAAAAATAGCGGAATTCCGTCTGGAATCCCTGATTTTAAAATACCAGTCTTGAGTCGAACATTTTGTGTCCATGGAAACTGTTGCTAAAATTGATTTTAAATTGACCAGTCTGTGTGTATCTGTTGAATCAAGAAAAATAGTAGTAAAGCTATATTTTGTTGTTGTTGTTGTTAAGAGTGTACGGAAAAGAACAAGTCAGTTGACATTTCAGTTGGGATTCAGCAGATGACGCTGCATGCGAATATTGCATCACTCACTGTTGTCAAAGATGGGCTGCGAGACAACAGGATCCAGGGGGAACTGGTCCCCCGAAGGCAGCGTGATGGAGGCCTGGAAGCAGAGCCGCACCGAATTCAGGTCGAATTCCTCCTCCCACACCTTGGCCTCGTGAACTGTCGCCAAAGACACAGAGGGGGAGAGGGTGAAGGCGTGGCTGACACTTTGGGGGGCGCAGCAATGACATCAACGCATCCTGTCACAAGGCCACCTTCAATGCTTTCGGCATGTTTAATTGGTCGCGGGGGTTCTTCCCAGCGGCAGAAAAGTGATGTGAGGGCTGGTTGATGATGCAAGAAATAACTTTGAAATCACGAGGAACCAACGCGACAATGCATTGGTACCGAAACTCAACTTTCAACATCACTAGAAAGAACACCCAGAAAATAAATGTTTGGGTACTTGAAGGAATACCCCTCAAGGGTCTTTATGCTAATTTTCTATTAGCTTGTCAATAGGATTTCCTATTGACAGTTAGCATTCGTCCGCACTCACCAAAAAAAAAAACAGTGGGTGAGTGGGAGCTGTAGGGCGGGTCTTGTATTTATTTTTTTGGGCTACTTACTGTTGAAGGGGTTGTTGTTCGTCTGCAGCCGACACGTGATGGCTTCAATGACATCCTTCTTCTTCACACACTGAATGCCCAAGTTCTGAAAACTGATGACACACGTCGCACAAACGACGAGTTATTGACAACAAATACTATCTGCCTGTTCACCTCATAGCAACAACGCAACGGGCTATGCGCAGTTGATTTATAAGGTATTTATTGCGAGGGGTCAGTGAGCTGATGTTGATCTGGCGGTACTTTTGCAATTACGCGGCAGCACTCGGCTAGCGTCCCGAAACGAAAGAGGCAAATATGTCACGAGCTAATCTGTGCTGTTAATGATCCACTCAGCTTGCAGCGGTGGAGTCTGTAACCCCCCCCCCCCTCGCCCCGCCCCCGATCATATGTGGCTCATACTCGATGGCGCTCCCTTTTATACGCTACCTGTGTATCCGTCTCTCCTGTAAGTCGGCTTCGTAGTAGCCGTGCTTGCAGTCTTTTCCCACCAGCTCGTGCGGGTGAGGCTTGTACGGCGTGTTCTTTGTCACCAGGGAGATCCGAACACGCAGTGGGCCGCTGTAGTTGTGCACCTGTCCCGGTATACACACGCACACGCACAGACAGAGTGAATAGAAGGATAGAAGAAGACAGATGGGCAGAGGTGGAGTCCTGATATTTTTGTATCCATGTGTACCTAGCTTTATTTGATTGGAATGTCTGCACTCATTTCTGTTAGTGTGTTAGCCTCCCCTTGGTTTTTAGTATGAGAGCTTAGCATCATAGAACTAAAACGGAAAATTTTAAATGTATTTTTGAAAAAAAAAAAAAACACAAAGTAGTATCTTAATATAATAAAAATTATTAGGGGGAAAAATAATCAATCTAATGCCCGTTAGCAAGAAGCTAGCAGGCTTTCACCTACACTTTTTGTACGCGTTCTGAAACGTCCGAAGATTCCACCAAAACTCTGTCAGGAGTGGAATTGGTGTTGAAGTGATACTTCTCTCCAGATCGAGGAGTTTTGGATGTTGGGCGAGGGGGCTATGCCTCGCCTGAATTGTGAGTGGAAGCTACAGAGTCTCTTCATCCTTGAGTATTTTGTTCAAATTGAGCAATTTTGATTGTCAGAGTACTGTTATAAGATGACTTTAAAATAATGAAGTATTTGGGGATGAAAGTCTAGTTGCATATTTACTGGTAATAAGTGATGACATTTGAAATGTTTTATTTGTTTATTTTCAATTTACTTATTTATTTATTATTCATGTATTCTTTATTTATTATGTTTTGTGTATTTATTATTTATGGATTATTTATTTATGATCATTTCTTATGGTTTTATTATTTATTTATTCTTTATTGATGATCATTTATTGTTTATTCATCACTTATTTGGAGTTTTTGTTGTTTATTTCTTAGTTATTATTTATTTATTATGATTTATTATTTATGTATGTTTTTATTATCGTTTATTATTTATTACTTATTTAGCATTTATTTATTATTTATTTATGAATCTGTTTATTTGTTTATTATGTTTATTATTTATTTTTTCCTGTATTATATTTTTATTATTTCTGTATTAATCTACCCATTTATTTATTTTTTATTTGTTTGTTTGTTTGTTTTGTTTTGGATGGTGGCACCTTGCACAATTTTATTGACTTTGTGGACGAAGTGAAGTCACCTTAATGGCCGGGTGGGTCTTGGTGGTGTCGTTGCTTTTTTCCCCAGGTATGCTACCCGCTGAGCGGCCCTCACATTTGTACCGGAACCGCATCCCGCGCTGCTTCGGCTGCTCAATGATCTCGATGAAGGGGCTCGCTGTTTGGACTTGACAGGACAACAACGAGGTGGTTAATGTACACCGTATGACCGTCCCATAATCGGTCAACGCGAGGCGGAGTGGTTGTGGAATCCTTTTTTATTTGTCAGGATGAGTCGTCGTACCTGGGTTGAGAGTGTTCATTGGCCATCCGTACACACCTGGAATGTATACAAGGGGGATTTTGAAACACAAAAAAAGGGGAGCGCAACAGACAGAAAAAGATTTCAGCACATATTTGTGGCTAGTTTACATTCTTGGTGCGGTCACAGCGGAAATGCCCAAGGAGGTAAAAGGTCACAGAGACACACTGAACATGCTGACTTGACAGTAAAAAGCCACACCGCAAAATAAAAATAAAAGATGGTGTCAAATGACACACGGACAAATCCGTTCTCAAGTTTCTGATACTTAATGAATTGTTGCACTTCATGAAAACAAGTGATGTGTGACACAAAGGTCACGTGACCAACTTTAGAGACATGGAAGTATGTTTACGTCCTGTAGACCTACGGCAGGACAATTCAAGTTGGTTGCATAAAATTTAAAGACGATACACGTGAGGCCACAACACCGTGTGTGATACACTACAGCCATTTTTAAGTGCAATAATATTATTTGGAACTTTTAAGTTAAATACAGTACTTAGTGTGTCAAATGCTTGACAATCACGTCACTTTTCACATGCCAAATACTATTGCTGTTTTTAAGAGTAGAGCAACGGAGTTTAAAGCTGTTTTAGTTGCAGTCGGTTGCATCCTAAAAAAAAGTTCCTTAAAAAGAAGTCAGAATCATTCATCATTATCAAAGTGTTCACACAACTTAATGATTGGTTGAAATACTTTTGGGGAAGAAAACGTTGTCTCCTTTTTGGGGTTGTTCTGACTATTTCTGAAATGATAGCAGGTTTAAAAAGTTTGAGAAACCACTACCACAAATTTACAACCAACCAGTTGTGATGCAACTTGGAGCCCACCCGAGACAATGATGAACAAGATAACATCTGACATATTTTCCTTTTTAAGATAAACTGCTCACACGCAGGAAACTACCTTTGTATGTGGAATATTGAACAGTGAAAAAGCGAGGATACTACATATTAAACGACCTCATTTTTAAACGACGTCCGGGGCCTCGAGAGTCGCAGTAGGAAATACGTGACCCAACAGGCCCGTCCCCAACTCCACATTCACTCATACCGGGAAGGTTATTCATCTCAACACAAGTTCATACGTTCACCTCGAAGATACCGCACGCCGAAGTAAGTAAGTAATAACAAACGTTGACAAGGCACTGGCCGTGGGGGGATTCCCCAGGGCGCAAAACAACACCCCGTCCACTTTCACCTCCCTGCCCCTTCCGCGCTCCCAAAAAAAAGTTAGCTGCCACGCAGCAAAAGCGAGCGAAAGTGGCTCAACTTACTGGCCATGGCTCCCTCTAATCCCCGCGGGCTCTTCGGTCTCCTTTTGTCAAGTTTGTAAGCGCCAAACCGTGCGAAGATTTGGCAAAAACGGGTCTCGAGTCAAGTGAGTGCTCAAGTCGCCGCCTCCACTCTCCGCCCACCGAGATACAGCCCTGAGCCGCGCCGGGACGGGATGTCAAGCCGCATGTGACGACACTACGCGCATTTTCCGGTAAAGTGGCAACATTATTGTCCTAAGTCGTTGACGCAACATTGATTTGTTTACTCAACCAAAACAAAGACGGGTAGAGAGGGAGAAAGAACTGTTTGTATTGCAGCAACGGGACTGACCGAATGTTCCATTTCGAGCACGAGTAAAGTGGAACATATTTCAAACATAAATTAACACGTGCGGTTACACGAAAAGCAAGTTGAAAAATCGAATTTGGAGTACGCTACGTATAGTCGTCACAAATTGCAATCCGATCCTGAGCTAACTCAAAACAACAGCACAAAGTATGCTTAAGTTCATACCATTGAAACTAATTAATTTGTATCTTGGCTAGTGATCTTAATTCGATTTTCCTGAAACTTTATGATCTCACTTTTCAACGTGTTTCGGACAAGACAAGCCTTTACTGTAACACATGATTGTAGTCGCATAATTCCAAATTTAAAGCGCAAATCCAGCATTGTAGCACCCGGAAGTTTAGACCTTTATTTTATTAAAATAAAATAACTTGTTCCGGTTGTATTGAGCGCTACCTTGATGCCAAAATTGTATTGCTCGACACCAACCACTCAACCCAGCGCGGAAATACCCAGATGACGCACTTGTGGATTAGAAAAAAATCGTGGGTGCGTGGGAGAGACGAAAATCATAATTTGAATTCAGTCATCGTCTGGGGGACAGTTTCGTTGTTGATTCTTTGTTGCAGACCACGCGGCACTAAAATAGTGTAGAGGACGAAAGCCAGCCACACTTGTTCTTGTAACCACTTTGATATCGAGTACGTATCGTGAACCGTATCGGTCCCATTTTACGAACGCGTTTACTGGAAAGGGAAGGGCGATAACACAACTCCACGTTTTGCCCATGAGATGGCGATGTAGGCGAGTAAACATAACAATCGCCCGAAGACTATTTCACCAGCGGTGGGCCGTCAGAGCCAGCAAGGCCTTCTCTGCTGGCCTAACATAATCAGACATCATTATCGTAATTATAATAAAAGTCAATTTCATTAAAAAAGTATTTTTTCTAAATATATATATAATTATTCTACATACTGTTTTCTTGATGTTATATTATATCCATTTGGTTATGCTCCTTTCAGTGTTGTAGTTTTAGGTCAGAGTTTTTAATCCAATCAGAATTCAGCTAGCTTGTGTCGCCAGGCTGTATGAAATCTGACCGACGCCTTCAGAATCAACAGTGAGGGTGTCTGTACGCTGTACATGAACGGGCACATGTAGTTGATATATAGTTGCGATAGCCAATCAGATCACGAGTTGGCACAGTAAGGCCAGCTAGAGGGCCTCGCGTTGAACATGACATGTACGCGTCCTGTGATTGGATACTCACTTTACCTCAGCCCTCAGCGAAGGCAGCGCTATGCAAATCAACCAAGCTACAACAGATCAGACCCGGAAACTTTAGCAGAACAACCAAGTATATCTACTCGCTTTTTTTAACCCACAATGGCTGAAGGGGAGGACAACTCGCTGTCGCATGTAGGCCTATTCTCAAGAACAAATGAAAAAGATTTGTTTACTTTTATTTTCAACAAATAGTTCGTTTTGTGAACGTCTTGTTGTTTTTCTTATATTAAACTGACATTAAACTGATTTTGTAATTTAGCGTAAAATCTTGTTAAAGATAGCATATTCTTGGTGGACTTCATAAAACTTTGTGGACAAATGATTTTAAATTTCCTTTTATTTTTAAGTGTTTGCAGTATCACGCATAGTGACAAGTTCTAATTGCTGATGCAGATTTATTGATGTGTAATTGCTCCGGAAAATAGCCTGTGTTGTAGACGATTAAGGTGATGCCACGCCCAGTACTGCGTGCGTGTGCTTTTGTAAATGATATCTCCAGCCGTTGTGTCATAAATTATGGTATTACGAGGGATATTTGTTCAAGTTGGACTGAGTAGGACTTCACTGAAGGCCTAGGTGTGAAATGCACGGACCACCACTGTATTTCACCAAACAAAACTTTGACATAAATTAATATAAACCTCCAGAACCATTGAAGCACATCAATATGCAGTTTGAACCAGAAAACTGCTGATATAAACGAACCAAAATTATACTTAAATTATTATTTTAATCATGGACATGCACGTAAAAGTTTGGCGATTTTGTCAAATGTTACAAATTTAAAGAGAAAATGTAAACATCTAGACCAGGGGTGGGCAAACTTTTTGACTCGCGGGCCGCATTGGGTTCTAAAATTTGACAGAGGGGCCGGGCCAGGAGCATTTGGAGGGAGTGTTTGGGCCGGAAATACTCCGAACAAGTTATGTCCATAATTTATAAAATCACTTCAAATGACTTCGACTGAGCGTATTTTACAAAGATTCCACAGCATATAGCTATAGTTTACATTTTAAGACTTGCGCTGAATATTCATGAAGTCTTGTTTTCGAGTTGATGACGATCCCCATGTGACATCACGTTTGGACCGCCCCTGACCGAGAAAGCGACACATAATGCAATTTGGGTACTTTGTTTGGTCTGAAAACTTCATGTTGATCTGTGTTGATGGCGAAATTAGAAGGAAAACACATAAATAACACCATGGTGAATCGTTGTGTGTTGCACCAAGACAACTATTTGATATTCGCTGACACAAATTCCCAGCTGACAAATCAGCCCATTTCTAACAGAGCTTGGGCGCAATCTTCTGCTTTTTCTGGGTGCTACATTGCTGTCATTGACGGCTCGAATTGATATGGGAGGACTCCTAGAATCAATTGCAAACATTTATGCTTTCCTCTTCAGAAGAACAAGAACAAGAAAACATCTTCTCCGAATCTGAAGCCATTGTTTTGATTCTCGAGCAAGGCACGACGTCTTGGCGTGACGTCACGAACAGAGGGGTGGGACCTTCTGAAACTGACCATTTCCGGATTCATTTTGAAGTCATTTTTATTGGTGTTCTTCATTTAACTAAAAATATCAGCCTGCCTGATTTGGGTATTTTAGATGCTATAAAACGTTTTTCTGATGTCAGTGGGAAACAAAAACAAAAAATGGTGCCGGTTGTCCTTTAAATGTAGTATGTACAAACCTCATAGCACAGTAAAAACACTACAACCCAATTTATTAACTGTCTTTCAAATGTGAAAAATATCCCTGATCAGTTAATAAATTTGTCTCAAGGAATATGGCGTTTGCATACTATTTCGCAGATACTTGGAGGAGGAAATGGAAATAGATTAAAATAACATGCACTGTGATTTATCAAGATTGCGTCTGTTTTTAAGTTTCCATCGAAGGGGCAAAGAAATCAACATTTATTGAAAAATGGAATCACTTTCAACATTCAAAACATATTATTACACAACGAAATATTCAAGCTCAATAATACCTACTTGTGTTAAATTCCGCCAAATCATAGATGGTTTGTCCTGACCGCGCGCTCAACAAACTCCTCACTGACGCTCTCGCCTTCACGCGCAAACAATACACGTGTACCGTCGCCGAGCAAACAAACATAGACTACCTGCAGTTGAAATTTGCATACTCGGCTCGGCAGCCAATCAGAAGCCTGCTTCTTTCTTCCGGACTTTCGCAAGCGTTATAAAGTCGTGCAATTGCATGTCATTTTCCAAAATAGATGCACAGAACCTCAGACTAGAAGAAAGATTCAAAAGAAGCTAACAACATATGTGACGCTACAAAACGTAAATTTACATTAAACCGTGACTGTAAAGTGTACGTGAGACTTATGAAAGAGGCTTAGTGGCTCGTAGGAATCAATGCAAACGTTGCATTGTGCACCACAATGACAATCGACTACTGTAGCAAAATTTACAGCCATGCGCATTTGCCGTAAATTAAGCAAGGTAGCATTTGTAGTTGGTGCATTCCTGATTTAAAAAAAAACTTCATACTTTGTGACAATGTTTCTTAATGGGATCGGTCTCATTTTGCTTCAAGTTGGGAAAAATGGGGCAGGCAACTTTTCAGTTATCTGCCCTGTTGTTCGCTAGCTTTTTGTCATGAGTTTTAGACACTGTTTGTACTATAATTTGGGCAAATTCGGCGGGCCGAATTGACAAGCCTAACGGGCCGTATGTGGCCCGCGGGCCGTAGTTTGCCCATGCCTGATCTAGACCGTCGAAGCTGAATACAACTGAACTGTACTTGGACAAACTAATTATTTAAACTCAATGATATGGCAACTTACTGGGTGTTTTTATGAAGTCATGTTTACTAAAAAGGTTCCGATTTTTTTGTTGTGTTTAGTTGTTGTTTTTTTGGTTGGCTGGAAGGAAATAATGGCATTTTCACAGAACAAACTGGACAATTGGCCATGATTGAGTTTTTTTTCTAAATGTAAAGTAGTAGAATTTTACTCGTGTAGGTACCACATAATTGTCAACCAATAAACAGTTGTCTCTAACTGCAAACATGTCATTCTACGAGTGCGCAACAATTCACACGGTTGTGGTAACAATGCTATGAGTGAGACAGGTGGCGCGAATGACACATTCAATGTGGCGGACGCGCTGACGTCTCTGGTATCGAAGCAGGCTGTAGTGTATAATTTGAAGTCTATGGTTGTCAGGGCAGGAACGAGAATGGTGCCTTCATCGGCTCACTTCAATCGTACGACATAACGAGTTTTTCCTTGTAATTATCGCGTACACATGTAATAAATACGTCATATCCAAACTAGTCGCTTTGGATCACTCTCGATCAACTTGTGGCCGATTGAATCTACCCCCTCGTCGCCAGAGCTCGTTTGCGTATGCGAGAGACTTTAAAGGCAGCGGGAGGCATGTCATAAACGGATGGGCCGGGAAGCTCGGTGGTGCGTTTGTGGCCAGTGAGGCGGTACCTTCCGATCCTCTTTCGTTCTGCGGCGCAAGCGAGCTCTTCGGAACAGAAATGGCGGAGGGGGAGTTAGACGTGGATTCCCTGATTTCCAGGCTTTTAGAGGGTAAGTGCGTCTCTTTCGCCGCGCATCGTGTGTCATTCGTGGACATTGTCCCACTCGATTTTATCCCATGGGGCCAACAGCTGAAAGCTAGCTCGACTCTTATAGTGTTGGTGGGGAAGAAAAACGTCTTGCTGGTGAAATAACAGCCCCACCTTTAAGCTTACTTTGCCCTTTTCCATCTTTATCCTGCTTTTGTTTCTCCACATGTTTTTAAGCTGACTCTTAAATATTCGCCACCGATGTGTAGCGTTTACGCGACAACGAAAAGTTGTCCTTTAGCGGCCGTTGTCACCAGGTGGAGTAAATGTCGTTTATTCACCCTGTCTGACAATTTCTCATCACAAGTGTATCCCACGTCATGTCATCAACAGAGTGTGCCGAAATCAAGCTCGCCAAGTTGGCGACCTATTTTTAAAATATGCTGATAATGTTTCTTGGACGCATCGCGGTGGTTGGTGGGCGGCAGTTTGAGGCTCGCAAAGTAATTTGGTCAATATTAACGCATGCAGAAAACGTCAACACCGTTGTTTGGTTCTGGTCAAAGGAAACACTTGAGGCCTGATGTACGCCTGTTGAATTTTCCAGCAGTCTCAAGAAGCATCAACACACATTTTTCAAGGGGATGTGGCTCTCAGAAAAGAAGCCACGACGTGTGTATTTTGCGTTTACGTTGGACTATTACAGTCATGCCCAATGTGGGAAATGAGAGCCACAGTCGACTTGACGCAACAAATTTATGATGATAATAATAATACATTTAATTTCTAAGAGCCTTTCAAAACTCTCAAGGACACTTAACAGTTCCGGGATAAGAACAATTTACTAATTTCATGCAAAGGGCTGCTGGCATGCTCACCACTGGCATTTGTATGTTTTTGTTTTCGAAGTTCTTTCGTGTGGGTTTTTATTACCGAAAGGTTCTACAACCCAGAATGTCGACCGTAGCTGCAATCTGGGCGATGGCATCCGCGCGTCGGCTGTGGTTTGTTTATCCAAAGGCAGAACGCTGAGACTCAGTCATTTGGTGCCATTTGTAAACACGCAGAGGACAGAGTTGCTGAACAAATATTGACCAGTATGCACACGTGCATGACTTGATCTCAACTGAACCATCATCCAGATTGATTGGGTGTGTTACAAAATTGATTGCGTTATTGACTTGATTCTCGCAGTGCTACCAGCTGACAATATACTGAATCCCTGTTTAGCGTGACCCGTTTTCTGATAAAATCCGATATTCTTCTTTTCCACAGCAAATCAGTGTCCTCCATCTGTGGAGGTTTGATCTGCATGTTTGTTTTGGCCAAGCTTTTACGTCGGATGCGATATAGAGGCCACATTTGTGTGTGAATCTGTCTGTCTGTCAATCTATCGAAAATATACATACATAAATCCAAAATATGCATGTTATTCTGATCCTCGCAGTCTGCACGACTGTGACGTGGAATGGGTGTGGCCTTAAAAGGTGGAGCCTGGCCTGAGTGAATTGGGTGTCAGCCAATCAAAGTCTAGCATTGGCTTTTCTTGGCTCAGGGATTGCAGGTGAGCGTTTGTGTGTTGAGTGGTTCTCAGTGACTGTTCAATTTTGTTTGAGACTCTTTGACAAAGACTTTACCCGACATGAAGCCCCTCAACTCACTTTAACACAATGCATTGTCGTCAAGAGGCTTCCCAAACGTGACTATGCAGTTCACTCTATACTATTTACGAACAAAACAAAAAACTATGAAAATGGTCGCTTAAAAAATTAACTGTTGTCAGACAACAGTACATCACTACGCCGTCAACTGACCAAAATACTTTTTGGGTGTTTGTTTCAATGACGACGTGCGCTTGGGTACACAAAGCCGCAAAGCTGTCTTATTAAATGTCAGTACACACAGCTGTCGTTGATCCTAATAAACTAAACGGTGACGAGAGGGCGTTGCGGACAGGAAGCCAAAATTGGCTCGCGGTCCGCCTGTGTGCAAATTCAAATGTGTGCGAAAACGCTGGTTTACACCGAGATAACTCTTCATGGTCACATTTTGGAGCAGGGCATTTTGCATTGCCGGCCACAGATTGCTGTTGTGGAAACAATGGCGGAGCCTGTACGCCAAGGAGCGTTTGCTCCCTGGCACCGTCGCTGGCAAAAGGGGACTCGGGTTAGTGCTCGGACCCCGTTCTTTCCAGACGGCACTCTGTTGTCTCAGTTTCGTCAGCCTCACAAAGATGCTCATTCTTCTTGAAATGTCAATGGGAGAACAAAACAGCCTGTGCAGACTCTGCGTCGCGTTTTCTATCTCCTAGTTACTCTCAAGTCCTTCTTGTACCATGGCGATGCGCAGTTAGTTAAAAGAACTGTCAAAAATAAAAAATATATATAATTAAACCCACCAAGTGATGTCTTTCACAAGTGCCATAAAACTTTTTCATGGGGTATTTAATCGCAAATATGTTTATGCTACATATTTTTAAGGCATTTTTTAAAAACGTGTTAGCACGACAGGTTCTCTTACATCTGAACATTCATCTTACAGAGAAAGAAAAGTAAAAAAATGTTCTTTATGATATACGCGACACCAAGGGTATAAAACTCTTTTTGCGGGGGGGCCACATTGTCGTTACGGTTTCCTCTCGGGGGCCATTATGGATTTGGGGAAACTATTATAATGTTTTATCTCATTCACATATTCCATATAGAGCGGACAAAAAAAAACTTTTTTTAAATTAGAAGTAAACAAATAATGACTATTATTGTGGTTGCTATGGGACAATTAGAAATGTTGGTTCGGACTTTAGCAAGCATGGCATTTAACATGCTTGATTTGCTTTCGCGGGCCGAATAAAATTATGTGGGCAGCCAGATTTGGCCCCCGGCCCTTGACTTTCACACCTTTGCTCTACACACCCCCACTAGTATAAGCGCGTTACTGTGATTAATATTGTGGAATTTAATTTAATAAGCAGAAATATGACCTGTTTCAATCCATCTCAGAGGGCGGCCATTTTGGCTTGAATTGCCTCACCTGCTGTCGACCGAAGATGACATCACAGTTTCGAAAGGCTGAGGTGATAACAATCCCAGCTCACCCGTGCAATGGATATGGTTATATGACATTCGCAGGCTGTGTGATGTCATTTTTAGCTGACAGCAAGTGATGAAATCACTCCCCCTCTCTGAGATGGATATAAGCAGGTGGAATTTTCCACTTAATTCCACAAACTCAACGATCAATCAGAATACCGTGTTTAGACTTGTTGGTGCACATAGATTCAACATTTTTTTTTAAACTGGGCTTCCCCTTAATCCTTCCATGTTAGCTAAACATCTTTAATACTTGCCAGTGGGGAGGAATTTATAAAGAAGAGATGCTTTGTAAATTATCGCACAATAAGAGGCAGATTAAGTCCTCAACTAATCTCCATTGGCGTAAGATTTCATAGGATAATAACCTTAAATTGTTTATTGCCGTTGTTTTTACATTATTACAGGAACACCTTTCCTACTTTCCGATAGCCTGCCAATGCGTTTTGCAATCTATGTTAGAATTAAGCTAGCTTTAGGCTAGGCGGAAAGCTGCGCGGCTCCGACACAGTGAGTAAAAATATCGGGACAAACAAATTATTATTTGGGGAAATGGATGATGACAACATCATGCATTTTGGAAAGCATTGCATACGAAACACGCTTGGCTCAGCAACGCGGCGCTCGTGTGGCTCCCTTTCCCGCCTCGCCGAGCTTTCATTCCAACAACCGATGCAAGAAATGAGCCCGGCAGCACTCCCTTTTTTGTCCTGACAGCCGTCTTCCTCCCCAAAAAAAAGTGCTGCCCGGCGACGCCCATATATGGCCTGGCTCACTCTTCAGAGCGACATTGCGGCTGCTGCTGTTGCTCCTTCTAAATGAGTGGAAAAAATAGTTGGCCTCTGCGGCCAGTCAAGCTGAAGAAAACCAAACATGAACTCATGACCCCCCCAGCCCCTGCTCCAGTGAAATACATGTCAGAAAAAAAGTTAAGCAAATGTATGACAGAAACTGTTTGATAAAACTCTGGGCTCTAATGACTCGTTTGCGCTGAATCCCGCACGCATATCCCTTTAATTCATTTACATGGATACCTCGGCTTATGAACGCTTTAGCTAACGAACTTTTGGCTTTACGAACGTTAATTTTGCGAGAATATAATCTTGGGGAGCAAGGGGTTACAGAAACACTTTATTTATAACTTTATTGACAGTTCAAACGCAGAGTGTAGACTGCAAGTTTAAAAGATCCGATCAATCAGGCTCCACAAATAACCCACACAATCCATCTGTACAATTTGAAGAGCACATACAAGCAAGGGAACCAGCTATTAATGAAGTTTCTAGTATGTCTGCCTGCATCTGTTGCTGTTGCAATATTGCAACTTCTAAGATGTATAACCCAGAGCTTCTTGAGACATTTATGCAAAAAGCTATCCATTTCATCAAGCCAGCGACGACCATCACAAAGGTAAATAAAACGACTTTTTTATACAGTACAGTTTATTTCTTTAATTACAATACAATGGCACCTGTACTATACATAAAATAAGGTATATTGTGTTTAGTTTTAAGGCTTATTTAGTTGAAAATTATGTTATGGGGACCTGGGAATGGATTATTCTCATTTTAATGGTTTCTGCTGGGAAATTAATGTTTGGACTACACACTTTTCGCCTTACACACATTTTCTGGGTACCAATTAAGTTCGTAAGCCAAGGTATCACTGTAGTTTGAACAAGTCACCAATGACGACTTTTAGAAACGACTTAATTATTTATGTAACCGGTATGAAAATGACAAATAGGATCGTAGCCCATAAATCGTGAAGAAAAAAAATATTCCAAGCCCCCCCAAAAAAACAAGCCTGAGGCAAAATCTTTGTGTGACTTCCGTATCAGGCTGACGGTGCAGGTGTGCTTTTTGCGTCAATGAGGCGCTCAGTTTGCATATCGGCAACCGCCGCTTCGTTCGCCAATGCCTTGCACGCTGGGCATTGCTCTTGCCGGGGTTGCCATGGTGATGAAATGTGCTGCATGTCGGGGGGATAAGAGGGTGGGGTGGGGGATTATGTGACATCCACTTTTTTTCATACCGTCATGATGAATGCTGGGGAAACACCCCACCTCCATCCCCGGCATGAGCGAGCAATGGAACATCCCCAATTCAAGGTCACTGTGTGTGAAAAGGAGCTAAAAAAAGTGTGTTTTGTGTGTACACCCACACCTGAAAGGGAATTCCTGTGTGTGTGTTTGTTTGTGCTATATCAGTCCCGACTTGTCAGTTGATCCGGCTGCCCAGTCTGCGAGGTCGTCATTGCATAACAAGAGCGAGCGCGGGAGGACACACCTTCTCCTTTCTCTCGACTCTTTCTTTCACACGCACACACACCTTCATCTGTCAAAAGACACACGCCAGCTTCCCAGTCTCTTCTTTCACACATAACACACGCACACGGCACTTTTGCTGACTCATTTTGCATGCGCATACACGTGCGTGAGGCTATGAAAACACCCCCAAAAAGACTTGGGTCAGATGGGGCTTGTTTAACTTTTTGAATTGCGTCAAGTGAATAATTAAGCCACAACGCTTGAAAAAATGTTGGGTCAGAAGATGTCATACATAACATACATATACATTACTTTTGAAGTCTTTTTTTTGACAAAGCAACCCCATTTTGTCTTAAACTGGTAATTCATTTTGACCCCATTTTTGGGAGGGTTAAATGAGTAAAACGTCTGCGGAAGCTCTCAGTCGTACAGGAGTGGTCCATCGATGAGAAGGTTTTTTCAGCCGTCATCTGTACTTCTTTGAAGGTGTCGGACGTTTCGCTTCTTATCCAAGAGGCTTCGTCAGCGAACTAAAATTTTTGCTGGTAGTTTCGGCCCTATATATATCTTCTTTTCCTTTCGGCTCTTCCCATCAAGGGGTCGCCACAGCAAATCAGTGTCCTCCATATATATAAAAAAAAATAAAAAATCTGCGTCTCACCCACCATGGGTGGTGTCTGTCAGAATCAGAATCATCTTTACTGCCAAGTATGTAGAACACACAAGGAATTTGTTTCCGGTAGAACACGCTGCACTAGTATCGTCGTCAAAAAAACTGCGAAGTGGCACTATACAGTTCCATTTTGGCTACTGTTGAAAGAGTTCAAAGAGTTACTGGCTTGGGTGAAGAAGCTGTTTAAATGTCTGCTGGATTTGGTGCGCATGGAGCGGTAGCGCCTGTCCGAGGGGAGTAGCTGGAAAAGGTGGTGGGCAGGGTGCGGAGGGACCAGTAGGATTTTCCGCGCCCTAGTTTGGATTCTTGCAGTATGCAAGTCCTCGAGAGTGGGTAGGGCGGTACCAATGATTTTTTCCGCCGTCCTAACTGTCCGTTGAAGTCGGTTTTGTCCATTTTTGTGGCGGCCCCGAACCAAACGGTGATGAAAGAACACAGGATGGATTCGATGACAGCTGTGTAGAAATGTTGCAGCACCTCCTGTGGCAGGCCATGCTTCTTGAGCAGCCTCAGGAAGTACATTCTCTGTTGGGCCTTTTTCAGAATAGAGTTGGTGTTGACCTCCCACTTTATGTCCTGGGAGACTGTGATTCCCAGGAACTTGAAGGTCTCAACGGTTGACACCAGGCAGTTGGATAGTGTGAGGGGTAGCTGTGGTGATGGATGTTTCCTGAAGTCCACGATCATCTCAACTGTCTTGAGCGTGTTCAGCTCCAGGTTGTGACGGCTGCACCAGAGCTCCAGCTGCTCCACTTGTTGTCGGTACGCAGACTCGTCGCCGTCTTTGATGAGACCGATGACCGTGGTGTCGTCTGCGAACTTTATGAATTTGACAGCTGGGTGCGTTGAGGTGCAGTCGTTCGTGTAGAGAGAGAAGTGCAATGGAGAGAGGACGCATCCCTGCGGGGCTCCAGTGCTCGTGGTTCGTGCTGTGGATGATATATTTCCCAGTCTGACCTGTTGTGTCCGTCCTGTCAGGAAGCTGAGGGTCCACTGGCAGATCGTGGGGGACACACCAAGCTGGAGAAGTTTGGGGATGAGGAGTTCTGGGATGATGGTATTGAACGCAGAGCTGTAGTCCACAAACAGGATCCTTGCGTCGGTTCCTGTGTTGTCAAGGTGGTCGAGGATGTGGTGCAGTCCGATGTTGACTGCATCCTCCACAGACCTGTTTGCCCGGTAGGAAAACTGAAGAGGATCTAGCAGAGGTCCGGTGATGTTCTTTAGCTGGTTCAGCACGGGCTAGCGCTTGTATACACGCGTTAGCATTAGCTTGTGTGACTGATAAAGTAGCTGCATTTAAAGCCAAACTGGATTTGTGGGGATGGCGCGTGAATAGCAGTGTATTTGACATGTTTCAAACATTGGCGGGGTTTTTGGAAAAGACTGAGCCCGAGCCTTTATTGACGAACTGCCAAGGAATGGATCCACAACTCATTTGTCAACAAACCGGGTGAATCCAGCATGCCTGTGAAAGAGGAAGAACAATGATGGCGGACTTAAAAGTATGTTTGAGACAACAACTCTGCCAGTGTTTTGGATTAAAGTGATGGCAGAATACCCCGAGATCGCCACAACAGCACTGAAAACCCTGTTGCAGTTTCCGACATGTTATTTGTGTGAAGCAGGGTTTTCTGCAGTGACCGCAACCAAAACAAAACTACGGAGTAGACTGGACATAAGCAAGACACTTCGGGTATCATTGTCTCCCATTATCCCGAGATGGAACAGTCTCGTTGCAGAGAAACAAGTTCAGGGGTCCCACTGATTCAGTTGTAGTGAGTTGTATTTTTCATGCGCTTTGTACTTGTTTTTGTGGTGTATCTTATTTTGAAGGCACGTTTAAACATTACCATAGTGACCATCGAGCGTTAAGGGGCAGAGACGATGTTACATATGTTGTTGTTGGCGCGATATTACCAGGACTCTGCTAATAAAGTTGAATAAAAATACACACTGGATTCACATTTATTGTTATATTTAAAAGAAAGAAAAAAAATGTTTCCATTCCTGTCGTATCATTTTATTTTGTTGTATTTATCCGCCGGTCTGTGAAAATATTGTCTGACATTAAACCGGTCCGTGGCGCAAAAAAGGTTGGGGGCCCCTGCTTTAAGTGATACATTAGTAAAACAGTCTTGAATTGAATACCACCCCCATGGTTGTCCCATGGTATAAGCACCAACATCCATAAACCAACAGAACATAGACATTTTAATGGGTTGTCTTTCCATGAACTAATAGATTTGTAACCTGGCTGATAAGCGCTTCCTGTGAAAGATTTTACCAAGTCTTAAATTCCGCCCAAGGCCAGACCTCCTACCTAAGGATTACAGTTTAACAGGCTGTGTCTGTTCACCTCAGATTGACCCCAAATTTTCTGTGCTTCCATTGTGGGCCTTGTGTTCGACCGACTGAGCATACAACAGCATGAATCTTTAAAATATTTCTATAGACTTCTATTCTGTCTATTTTCTATCACGTCTCCAGTGCGAGGATGTCGTCCAGGAAAGATCGTTCAAATGACGGAGGCCGAGGTACGCGGCCTCTGCATCAAGTCTCGGGAGATCTTTCTCAGTCAGCCCATCCTGCTAGAGCTGGAGGCACCCCTCAAAATCTGTGGTGAGCCCTGCCCGTCACCCCCCCCCCCCGCCCCCTCCCTCGGTCTATTTGTTTTTAACCAACCGGCGTGTCGTCTGTTCCCCCAGGTGACATTCACGGGCAGTACACAGACCTACTCAGGCTCTTTGAGTACGGTGGCTTCCCCCCAGAGGCCAACTACCTGTTCCTGGGTGACTATGTGGACAGGGGGAAGCAATCCTTGGAGACCATCTGCCTCCTACTGGCCTACAAGATTAAGTACCCCGAGAACTTTTTCCTTCTGCGGGGGAACCACGAGTGCGCCTCCATCAACCGCATCTACGGCTTCTATGACGAATGTGAGCACCCGCGCTTCGGCGACCCTGTTGGCTGGCCGACGTACGGTGTTGTCACTTAACCCGCTAATTGACCACCAGGCAAGCGGCGGTTCAACATCAAGCTGTGGAAGACTTTCACAGACTGCTTCAACTGCCTGCCCATCGCAGCCATTGTGGATGAGAAGATCTTCTGCTGCCATGGAGGTAAAGAACGTGGGAAAGGGCGAAGGGTGGGGGTCTTCTGGATAAGGAACGTTGGATGAAGCCTCTCATGATGTTGTGATCCTGTATCGCACGCAGGTCTATCCCCTGACCTGCAATCAATGGAGCAGATCAGACGCATCATGAGACCCACAGACGTGCCTGATACAGGTTGGTGGACACAATTAAAAAAGTTATCACGCTGCTATACAAATCAAACGGACTTTTAAAGACATTTGAATAGGCATTGTAATTGTTCTAATTACAATGCGAGCTGGAGCAAAGACACCTAGCAAATAAAATTAGCTCGCGAAATTTGTTTGGACATTTTGGAACAGTGAGTCATACATACATATTTTCCCAATGGGTGATCATCGTCTGTCCGGAAGGGGGGAGAAGCCTGTCTGGTTAGCTGTAAAAGTGCCTTGTAAATCGTCAAATGTATGTTATATTTTTCAGAGTTTGATAATCCCTGTGAAAAGTAAATGAATATAGAAACTTGTCTCTCTTTATACAAGATAAATACACCAAATCAGATAAATAAAACAAGCCGATGATGTATTTGTATATTATAAATAAAACCTGTTCAACAGAAGTTGAGTAATGGCACCCACACCATTTCTCAACTTTCAGCAACAAATAGACTTTAAGCAACATATTTTTCAAATACCTTCTTGCAACATTACTATCAAAACATTAAAAACACCGACGACATACAATGATTGGATATGAGCACAACGAGTGACCGGTAAAAACCACAGACTTCAAAGGGTTGCTAATAAATTAAATGAGACGTGTTCCTTTAAAATGTTCGACTTGTACTAACTTTTTGAGTTCACCTCTTCGGTGATGCGTCTCTTGACACAGAGTGCTGGTTTTTGCGGTAACGCCATTTATTGGTTCAAAGTCAAAGCAAAAAAGGGATAATAATAATATTCATAATAATCCTAATAATACATTTCATTTCTTAGTGACTTTCAAAACTCTCAAGGTCACTTTACAATTACAGGATAGGTTTTTCTGTGGGTGAGCAGCGGCAGCCACACGCGCCAGCGTTCACTCAACCCGGAAGTAACTCAGATAGAAAGCTAGCTAGCTAATAAACAGCTAATAGATAGCTAAGTAACTCTGATAGAAAGCTAGCTAGCTAATAGATAGCTAACAGATAGCTAGCTAGGCCTTCACTCAACCCAGAAGTAACTCAGATAGAAAGCTAGCTAGCTAATAGATAGCTAAGTAACTCGAATAGAATAATAATACATTTAATTTCTAAGCGCCTTTCGAAACTCAAGGACACTTTACAGTCACGGGATAGCTTTATTTTGGGTGTTTTGTTCAACACAATTTCATTTGAATTAAATTTCTCAGTAAAAAATACAATAAAAACCCACCTTTATTTTGTTTGTGTGTTTTCTTCAACATAAATTCATCCGAATTAAATGTGTGACGGACATATTAAATCTTGTGTTCATAACAGTTCTGGTTGGGGTGATACTGCTTGCGTGTTGTCATAAAAAGGGGCTTCTTCTCCTTTTAAGGGAGTCTGACATTCTCGTCGCTTTTATTTTTTTTCAAACTCACACCCACTTATGGTCTGCGGAGCGGGGAACCGTGTAAGCGTAACCAACCACACGCGCGTGGACAACCATAACTCAAAGCTGTGTTTTACCGTCCTCCAGGCCTCTTGTGTGACCTCCTGTGGTCGGACCCAGACAAGGACGTGCAAGGCTGGGGCGAGAACGACCGCGGCGTCTCCTTCACGTTCGGGGCCGACGTGGTCAGCAAGTTCCTCAACCGGCACGACCTGGACCTCATTTGCCGAGCCCACCAGGTTGGAAGGCCGACGCTATTGTGGTACGTGAATGCTGCGAGTGGGGTGCTTACTGATCGGGCGGCGCCCCCAGGTGGTGGAAGACGGTTACGAGTTTTTCGCCAAGAGGCAGCTGGTGACGCTCTTCTCGGCCCCTAACTACTGCGGCGAGTTCGACAACGCCGGCGGCATGATGAGCGTGGACGAGACCCTCATGTGCTCCTTCCAGGTGCCCGCTCGGGAACTGCACTCGGAAAGTCAATCGCATGCAGTCCGCAAACATCCATTTAAAATGGCGGTGTGTTATTCAGATTCTGAAACCCTCTGAGAAGAAAGCCAAGTACCAGTACGGCGGTATGAACTCGGGCCGGCCCGTCACTCCTCCCCGAACAGCACAACCTCCCAAGAAGCGATGAAGGGGGACCGACGATGAGAAATCGAGCGCCGACGTCATCTGACGTCGGCTTCTCGCAGTGCAGAGATCCACCAACTGTTTAAAACAACAAAAACAAGACAAAAGACACAACTCGAGTTTTCTTTATCTCCACCAAACTGCCCTTGGTCCACCCCAACGTTCACTCCCCCTATGTATGTAATATTCAAACATAAAAAAAGGTGACAATAAACAAAGTGTGGGGTCATTCTTGTGTTTTGGACACGCTTGTAGTGTATCGATTCAAAACTAATTTGTTCTCCACATCAACTTTAATAAATACTAGTATAAACATCAAACATATCCAATATGCAGTATCTCCTTTCTTTTGTGGGACTTATGCTGGCTACCGAGCTTGCTACCTAGCTGGCCATCTATTTGCTGTCTATTACGTCGCTAGCTGGCTGGCTACCTAGCTTGCTACCTAGATGGCTATCTATTTGCTGTCTGTTAGCTAGCTATCTGGCTGGCTACCTAGCTGTCTATTAGCTATCTATTTGGCTATCTGGCGAGCTGTCTATTAAATATCTCACTAGTTATCTATTAGCTATCTAGCTAGCTTTCGATCTATTTTAGTTATTCCGGGTTAAGTGAACGCTGGTGAGTGTGGCTGCGCTGCTCACCCACAGAAAAAAAACCTGTGACTGTAAAGTGACCTTGAGAGTTTTGAAAGGCGCTAAAAAATCAAATGTATTGTTTATTATTATTATTAATTATTAATTATTAATATGGTGCATGGGCAGCCCGGTAGTCGAGTGGTTAGCACACCGGCTTCACAGTGCAGAGGTTGCCGGTTCGTGTCCTGGTCCGGCCTCCCTGTGTGGAGTTTGCATGTTCTCCCTGGACCCGCGTGGGGTTTCTCCGGGTTTCCTCCCACACTCCAAAAACATGCATGGCAGGCAGATTGACCACTCCAAATTGTCCCTAGGTGTGAGGTGTTGTATGTCTTTGTGTGCCCTGCAATTGGCTGGCAACCAATTCAGGGTGTCCCCCGCCTCGTGCCCGAAGACAGCTGAGATAAGCTCCAGCAACCCCCGCGACCCTAATGAGGAATAAGCGGGACGGAAAATGAGATGAGAATATGGTGCATTTAACTGCATTACCGCCAACAAGTTGTGTCCTTCCTTAGCAAGATAAATACGCTTCTGCCACCTTCCGGTGTGTGGTCAAACTGCACAGGCACTTCAAATACGTTTTCTTCTGGTCGTCATAAAGATGGAAACATTACAAAAGATTGTGTAGCTGGTTGTCAAAATTATATTAAAATATAACTCCACAGGCATATGTGATGTATTTTAACGAAATAATGTTGATAGAAATCTTGTCCAATCAAACTGGCATATAACTACACTGTAGTTATATGCCATATATGCATATACGTATGTAGTTATATGCCACTGGCGTTAGGTCATTACGTAGACTCTACGTCTTACGTGTATATACGCAAGAGTCTTACGTATATACACGGAAGTGAGTGAAGGCGATTCTGTTCGGCAGGTTACCCTCAAGGCTCAAGATGTCGGCACACCCCAAGAAAAGAAAAGTTGATAACGAACAACTCCGTGATTTGAAAGTCTGCGGTTATCCCACGTAAGAAGATGAGCAGCTGGGCGGTGTCACGTACATCGCAGCTCTTCTCATCCAAAGCCAGAGAAAAAAGTCACAGAAATTAAAGGTAAAGCAGTGTGCTTAGTCTGTGGTACACAGGTTGCTTTGTTTAAAGAATATAATTTGAATCGCCACTACACGACCAAGCATGAAGATAAATACAGAAATCTGTCTGGTGAACAGCGTGCAAGGGTGTCTGATGCATTGCTTGCAAAACTACAAACCCAACAAGGATGTCAGGACAATTAATGTCATTTCTCACAAAATCGCCAGAAAAAAATTGGGCATTTTCCGACGGAGAGTTTATTAAGGAGTCTTTATTGGACTCTCCTGCACTGATGTTCCCAGAGAAAAAGGGCGCGTTTGAGAACGTTTCACTCTCCCGACGCACTGTAACGAGGCGGATTGAGGACATCGCGGGAAATTTAGAGCTTCAGCTGTAGAACAGAGCGGCCGACTTTGACTTTTTTTCTCTGGCTTTGGATGAGAGCTGCGATGTTAGACAGTGTTAAAAATGAAACATGTCGTTGATGCTGTCACTAAAATAGTTAATTTCATCAGAGCGAGAGCTTTAAATCACAGACAGTTTGTTGCTTTGTTGGAGGAAAATGAGGCTGAACATGGTGACATAAAATATCACTGCACTGTTAGGTGGTTCAGCCTTGGCAAGGTTCTGAAAAGTGTCTGGGACCTGAGAGACCAGATTCAGGAGTTCTGTATTAGGAAAGGTCATGACATCCCAGGACTTTCAGATAACGACTGGTTGGCAGACCTCGGATTCGCTGTGGATGTGACTGCACTAATGAATGAACTAAATGTCAAAATGCAGGGCAAGGGCCTTTTTGTGCATGCGATGTACAGTGCAGTGAAGGCTTTCATGAGAAAACTGCAGCTTCTCTCAAGCCAAGTGAAGGTCAACATTCTGACCCACTTGCCAACACTTAAGGAAGCCAAAAGATCAGGTGATCACCTCCAAAAGTACTCAACCACGTTAGAAGCATTGCATGCAGTTTTCAAGGCGATTTCAAGATTTCAAAACTCTTGATAGTGAAATGCACATGGTTTTTTCTCCCTTCAACTGCAGTGTGGATGATGCACCAAGTGAAGTTCAGATGGAACTCATTGATCTGCAGTCTGACACACTCAGAGGACCGTAGTCCTCTTTGAATCAACCTATCATTGTGAACAGACATTCTCAGTTATGAAGTTCAACAAATCCAAACACAGATCCTCTATGAGTGATGACCACCTCTCAGCTGTCCTTCGGATAGCCACTTCAGACATTCCGCCAGATTTCAATGCCCTTGTTCAAGCCCAGAACAGACTGGATTATTCTCACTGAAGAGGTAACATGAGGTGGAAAACATGACAAGTTATTGTTTGTGGAGATTAACAAATTAAAAATAAATTGCACTGGTTCAATACTTGTTTTTCTTATTTAACCAATACACCACAATTTCACATAACCTAATATAAATATTTACAGAGTGCTTTATTCTTCTGATTATCGGTACCAGCTATTCAAAATATTTAATTTGAGAATTTACGATGAAAGAAAGTTGGTGGCCCTCTGACACAATTCAGGTTTCTCATGCGGCCCCTGATAAAAATTAATTGCCCACCCCAAATTGACGTTTTCCCCTTATGTTTTTTTTTTTCCCCTTATGTTTTTTTTAAATAATTTCAAAGAATGTCTGGCGTACTACAACTTTTATAGGTGAAAAAAATAAAAATAATTGTGAACCGATCTTACAAAGACCATTTGGGCTCAAATCCAGTTGGTTTCAACTGCTGGTCGGCAATGACAATGCTGCCCCGACCGTTACTATTGTCACGGCAAAAACAGCAAAATTAATCATCAATAGTATATTTATTTTTATCGCTGTGTATGGTCGGATTGATAAAAGCATAATGTGCACATGCTCGGTAAACTGTATTTCCGCTTCGATGAAAAGGTTTCTTCAGCCGTCATCTGTACTTCTTTGAAGGTGTCGGACGTTTTGCTTCTTATTCAAGAAACTTCGACAGCAAACTAAAGTCTTACTGGTAGTTTAGGCCCAATATATATATATCCCTACTGTCCAGACATGGCGGTGCCAGACTCTGCTACGATAGGTCCCTGCTCTGGGGTTGGGGGGAGCAGAGGACTACTCCCTGCAGCTCTACTGATTGTTCCTATTGTGCTGACTAATGACTGGCCTGATAGCCCCACTTCCACCGGTATCACCTCATCAGTATTCCTAATCCTATTTTGCCTAAGTAGGCTGTTGTACGAACTATCCAACGACTTCTTTAATCATTCGCAAACACTTGTGCTTTCCTCTTCAGAACTATTTGAATCATATTCATAACTGGATGAGTAACAAGAAAGGCTCTTTTCCAAATTTGAACTTTCTGAAGCAATTGTTTTGATTCTGGAGCAAGGCAGTTTGTGAAGGAGTATCCTAACGAGACGTGGTGAACTGGGGGCGGGACTTTCTGAATCTCTCCCAATTTTGAGCTCATTAGTGGCAGTTTTGGGCAACTTTAAATCATTTTTATTGGTCTTTTGTGTTTGACTAAGAATATCAGCCTGCATGTTTTGGGTATTTTAGATGCTATAAAACGTTTTTCTGATGTCAGTCAGGGAAAAAAAATGGTGTTGGTTGTCCTTTAAGCATGTGGGCAATCTTTCAAAATCAACAAAAGTCGCACCCCACGTGCCGTTGGAGACACAAGCAGGAACCTTTAAAAATCTTTTATTTACAGTCAAATGTGTTGAGTCAACGTGAGACGCGAGTTCCCTTGTGTAAGCCACAAGGTCCAATAAAAATGTACAGTACATAAACATAAAATGAAGAAACGAAGACTAGTTGCAATGCTTTTTTTAGGGGTGATTCTTCTCACCACTTTGAAATTGCTTCATAGAAAAAGGAGATATCCCCCGCCCCAAAAAATACAAACGAACATCTTAATGTTCTACTGAGAGAAAAGAAAGGCCTATAAGGCATTCAAACATCAGCCTGCATTGCATGTGAGGTACATTGCTGTGTAAGGACACAAATAAGCGTTGCTTAGTAGGCAAGTGCAGGTGAAAAATAAAGAAATTCGATACTGCGGGGGAAGAAAAAGTGCTATTCATATATTCACACCACAAATATAGTTTATCTAACGCGGTGATTGGGAATTGTCCAATTCCACTCAATCGGACTTCAAATTAATTTATTCAAGATTGACGTATCTTGTATTTTCGATCAATGCCGACGACATATAGAGTGCCCAATCGAACAAATAAACTTTTTTTCACTCGATGGCAGAAGTACACCGCCATCTTGTTTTATCGTCCTTTTGGAGGACATGTTGGAATGCTGAGCCTTCTTCTCACTTGCTCCAGTAGAGGGCAGCATTGCGCCTTCACAGAGGCCAAACGAGGGAGACGGAAGTTGTGATACTTTCAAATACAAAATTGCGGGAGAACGGCAAAACAAACAAACAAACAACATAAAGCAAACGCATACAAAAAAAGTAAATAAATAGTTCAAGAAACAATGTAAAAGCAGAACGCTCATTCCTATTGTACGTATACTAGTACCTTGACCTAAGAAGTTTAATTTGTTCTGCGACTAAGTTAGCAATTGTTCGAGCACTCCTCCTTACACCAGGGAGGCAACATTACACACGACTAGATGAAACGCTCTAAAAGATGCAACGAAAAAGTGCATCGGCGACCGCGGCTCTGGTCTATACTTGGAATTTGGACCACCCTCAAGTCAAGACACCGCTGTTCTCAGCCGTGTTTGTTTGTACATATTTTGCGAGGGACTACACAAGTTTTCGCAGAGGGAAGGACAGAGCGGCGCCGATGGACAGACCCAGAGCTAAGAAAAAGGTCATCAGGGATCCGGCGGTCTCCGCATCCTTGGCCTCCACCATCCTGACGACAAGGAGACAAAATTAGCCAAAACCGCCAGCCGTTTTGGGGCTGCTGTTAAGGAAGTGGTTACACGAATGTCACGGGATTGATTTGAAATGAGTCGGCAGAGTCGCTTCTGCTTTTTTTGACTCACTGTGGAGCGTAGGACATGGACAGGCAAACAAAGTATCCGCTGGAAATGGAGAATAATAACATGATGACAGTGAACCAGACGTCCGAGGCGAAGTAGACGGGCAGGAAGGTGCGATCCTGGACGTTACACAGCATCAGGAGTGGGATGAAGACCACTCGAGAGACCACCAGCACTGGGAAGAGACGTGACTCCTTGCGGGGCTGAAAAAAAAACCAAACATATTCTTTATTTGGATTCCAAAGGAGGAGAAACGCTCACGAACGCATGAATATCGCTCAACGAAGAGATGGCGGGGTTCTCATTAAACAATCAATCGATCATTTCAATCTCACCCAGCGTATCAAGGTGGTGATCGAGCGTCCGAGCCAGTCGTTGATGTTAAAAGTCAGGAAGCAGCACACGTTGATGAAATAACGTTCTGGGTAGAGAACAAATCACCATTGGACAGTTAAAAGTGACAATAAAACAACAACAAAAAACTAACCGTCAACAAAAAATTGATACCCCAGTTTCCAGGCAACGCTGTTTCGAAATCAGGGGACGACGTCCTGACGTCGACGGTGATGGCGGGAAACACAGAGAGTGTGACCGTGAAGACAAACGTCACACAAAACGCCATCACCCAAATCTGCCAAAAATCCAACAAAACAAATGAAATGTTTAGTCAGGTTAGTTTTTTGCCGACACCTACAGGACGCTCAGGACTTTTGAAAAAAGCGCTAAAGCTTTGAAAGGCAATTATAAATGAAATGTATTATTATTATTATTATTATAAGCCATGCCATGTTCTGTTGCATGCTAGCATTGGATGTTAGTATTCGGCTGGATAATTTTGTCAAGTCAGCTATTCGATGGTTTGGCTTCAGTGTTTGGAAAATTGCACGTATTAAGGTATGCCACATCTGTTTTAAAATCATTTTTTCTTTGTCAAATTTTGCAGCAAACGTCAAATGAGAAAGGACTAACGCACAGTTGTCAAAGTCAAGACCCGGGGGACCAAATCTGGCCTGCCACATCATTTTATCCAGTCCGCGAAAGCAAATCCAACTTGTGAAATTCCACCATGCTTACTAAAGTCCGAACCAAAATGTCAAATTGTCGTATGTAAACCATAACAGTCATTACTTTTTACGGCCCCCAAGAGGAAACCGTAACTACAATGTGGCCCATGGCATAAAAATAACTTTGACACCCCTGTGCCAGGGTTTTTGTCATTTTCACTCAAATTGCAGGACTTACAGAATATTGACTTTTCGGACTACATAAACATTCAATTCAGCGTAAGAAACCTTACTCTTCTTTCATCAGAAAAAAAGAGTTAATACCTAAGTTATATGGGTCTGGAGTTACCTGAGCTTGAAATGGGGGCAGATGTACAACATACAAATGCTGCCCCTTGTGGAAGGGAAAAACATTGCCAGAGGTCTGGACATAGGACATAACTTTTGGGATCAACCGAAGTTCATGGCTTTCCCCGTTGAGAATCCCGTCAACGCTCACCTTCTTGAAGACCTCGATGATGGAGGCTTTCTCTTGCTTTGTTTCCACCGGCCTCTCGGACAGAAAAGCCTCTTTGCTCCTGTCCCGCCGGGCCGCGCCCTCTCCTTCCTCCGACCCGCCATCTTTGTTTGGGCCGCCGGCCACCGAGCCGTTTGCGAGGCCGCCGTTGAGCTTGCTGTTTTCCACCGCCGTACTCTCCGCTTGACAACACACACAGACGGCACAGAGAATGTGACACGCACAGCGGTCCGGTCTAAACAAATGGCGCCTTTGTTGGACCGCCGCCACGGCTACACGCTCTAATGAGATAATGGCTCTGAAATTGATTAAATTTCACAGTGAATGAGGGACCCAATGGCGGCCTTAAGTAGTTAAGTCAACGCAGGCGAATGCAGGCGATCGAATGCGTGCAACCTCCTTTCAAGGTCGGTCACATTGCAGACACCTTTATGAATGATAACGGTAAAGTTTTTGTGTCGTCATTTGATACGTATTGTATTGACAATACGTATCGATTGATATAGCGCTTTAACAACAGCTGAAGCTGTAACAAAGCGCTTAACATAGACAACTATCATATACTGGTAATAAAGCAGTGACAAAGATAGTAGAAAGCACCAGGGAGTAAAACTAAGATCAAGTCGGAATCATGCTGAGTCAAATGAAAACATCTGAAAGCACTCACCCTGTAGCAGCTCAACCGTGGCGCCGGGCTCATATTTAACGCTCTTCTTGAGGTAATATTGAGCAAATTCCTATGCATAGATGACCTTTTAATTTTCACAAATGGGGGGAAAAATGTGGACTGGACCCCGCGCTGCAAATACTGACCAAGCGAGGCAGGAGCAGATAGCAGAAAAGTGTCACCAGGGTGCCAACGCACGGCGTGATGAAGTAGCCCAGCGCCGCCGAATCAGGTTTCGCGTCACCTGAGGGACAAGGGGGTAGGTTTAGCGTGCCGATGACACCCTGCGACGGACGTTCCCTTTTTTATTAGCGGGCAACCGGAAGGATATACGTGGGCGCTTACTAGCATTGGCCAACAGCATGGCCATGGCGGCAAAGGTTCCAGCCAGGCCTTGGCCGCTCATGAAGATGGCGCTGTACTTTTGGGGGAGCATGCCCACCAGGCCAAAGAGACTTCCTTGCAGCACGGCGCCGAAAGCTGCGGGAGGTGAGTCACGGATCAGCTTTTTTCGTGGGCCGTGCACAAAAAACAATGTCGGCCGTCGCTTACAGTTGATGAACCAGATGATCGCCATGGTGACGGAGAAGAAGCGGTCGGTGTCCATTTCCACTTTCACCAGCACGGCGGTGAGGACAAAGAGCAGCAGGATGAAAACCAGGCTGCCGGCAATGCGCACGGCTTCAGATATCCTGGGTTGTATGGCAAAAATGGTGTCAAACTTGAAGCCCGGGGGTCACGGTGGATCCATGTTATCATTGTATGTGGTCCACTAAAGCAGGGGTGTCAAAGTTATTTTTGGCCGCAGGCCACGTTGTAATTACGGTTTCCTCTCGGGGGCCGTTGTTTGTTTAATTCCCTCCACATATTACATATACAGCGCACAACAAATTAATGAATAACTAGTTGTCAAATTTGAAGTAAAAAATAATGACTGTTATTGTGGTTTACATGGGACAAATGGAAATTTTGCTCTAGACTTTAGCAAGCATCATGGAATTTCACAGGGTGGATCCGCTTTCGCGGGCTGAATAAAATGATGTGGCGGCTAGATTTGGCCCCCGGGCCTTCACTTTGACACCTGTGCACTAAATCAAATCCAGTGTCTGGACTAACACAATCGGCCGCAGTATATGAGGAAACCGTCATTTGACGGTCAGGAAATGAAGTTACGAATAAGTCCAACCCCAACATTAAAAGATGCCATTTTACCATGAAAGTGAAAAGTCATCATGTTATTTTCAAGCTCATTTTGGAATTTAATGTGGAAAATAAGTGCTTCCATTTCAGCATGGTTTGGATCACGGATAATCTATTGATTATTTGTTGATTAATCAATTAATTGGGGCGCACGTGGATCAAGAGCAATTCGCACACCGAGGGAAAACTTAGAGTCTGCGGTACATGTTTTTGGGAGGAAACCGGCATTCCCGCAGAAAATGAACACAAGCACAGACAGAACTTCGCAATAGTAGACCGGAGACAGAATCCAACCCTGTACCTCTGCACTATGAAGCAGACGTGATAACCAGTTCACACCCGTGTAACTACAAACATTTATCCAGTGCAAAAAAAAAAAAAAAAAAAAAGATGAGCCTAAACATTTAATGTGAATGATTTTCTAGTTGTGATAAAATGAAATTATTTCATGTTGCACCATTCCAAGAAAATAGTCATGCGGATGGCAAATTCTAAGCCACGCCTAAAATTGCACTTTGACCTTTTTTTTCAGGTACCCAGTCAACATTTCAGTCCCGTCACAGCTTGCCGTTCTCCGACCGAGTGCTGAGTGCGGAAAAAAAACAAACATTATCTGAGCCACCTGAATATTTCTGTGACTTTTCCTGTCTTTCTGGGTGAACCTGCTGATGACACTCACGGCAATAATGAGCAGGAATATTAATTCCTGACATTTATGAGTGTGAATCACGTCCGCCACATGCACGAGCGGCGCTTAAAAACCACCAACCGAGCGAGCGACCGACCTCTGGTAGAGGATGGAGTTGAGCAAGGTGAAGAGCAGCAAGGGCAGCTGGGACAGCAGGGTCATACAGCTGTTGAAGTATTTGCTGTTGCTGTTCTCGCTGCCGTCTGTGACGTTGGACGCGTTCAGGCGCCCTTGGAAATACTGCAGGCAGGGAAAAAGAAAACATTAACAAAAAGGGAAATTGACACTGCAGAAAGGAAGTGCTGCCAACTCGCGATGATATGAGTGAGCCGCTGAAAAACAATTTGCGGTGCGAAAAGCCAGTTGTGGGTGATGGGAAAAGAAAACAAAGGCAACACACAGAAAAAGATGACGGGGTTGATCAAAATGGCACCCTCTTTGCCTTTGTTTTTATACACACACAGACGCACACAGGCACACACACACCCCGGACCCGCTTACCAATGAGGCAGTCATGAAGAAGTTCCACGGTAGCAGCGTCCCCAAACCCAGAATGAAGAAACACATTGCCACAAAGTAGCCCCTGTAACATAATACCAAATATCCAGTTGAAGAAAGTGCAATTTATCCGAGTGCAAATAAAATTCCATCTCACCAGTCGGAAGGAGCATCTTTCCGTTCCTTCATTCTCGCTAAGGGGTGTTCTTGCCAAGCTAACGGTCAAAAGGCAAGGAGTTGTCAGCGCAACGGTTCCAAAAAACAGTCACTTGGGTTTTCACCTCTTAACACTGCACTGCGGGAGGACAAAACGGAGTTTTCCATGTGTGTATCATGAATGAAAAGTGCTCAAAAGTACAGATATATCGGCCGTTAAAGGCGTGGCAGCAGCATTTATCCAACCGCACCGTTGCAAAGTGCTGCCCTGATACAACCCTGCTCCTTTGGGACGGCACATCCCGGAGGAAATGAGAAGCTATGTTCAGATAAGGTAGCCCACAACATCACATGGTCAGAAGTTACTTAAGGAAGAAGAAGTAAATGATTGTTAAGAAATGGCGTGAAGATAGAAGGGTGGCATTATAAAATGTCATGTGAAGCTTAGGAAGGAATAAAATTGGTGTTTGCTGGGAGGAAGGAGAAATGACACATGGAAGGATGTTGGGGTACCGAAATAAAAAGCAGCTGTTCGAGTGAGCAGAGGAAATTAGTTCAGGAAAAAATAATAGAAAATCCAAGACTAAAAAAATGATGCGAAAGAAGGACGCGAGTACAAAAGGAGAAGGTCATTAGCAAACGATGGATGAAAGAAGTCTAAGAAAAAAATGTCTGGAAGAATGAACTTCTTTTCCTTTCGGCTTTTCCCTACAAGGGGTCGCCACAGCAAATCAGTGTCCTCCATCTTTAGAGGTTTGATCCGCATGTTTGTTTTGGCCAAGCTTTTACGTCGGATGCTCTTCCTGACACAACCCTCTGTATTTATCCGGGCTTGGGACCGGCACAAGAAGACTTATGTCCCTTTGTGGCTCAGCTTTGTGGCTCAGCTCCCAAACACAAAATGATCATTGGCACAGCAACATTCAAAAAAGCAAAAACTATACTCACCATTTGATGACAAAACGCACACAATGGAAGGAAAATTATATTTAATTTTGGCCCAGATAAAAAGTTAATCTTCATAGCCTCGAAGCACCGAGTGAGTACACTGAGTGATTTGCTACTTACAACACCACAACCACATCAGTGCTCAGAACACGTCCTCTCAGTTCGACGCCCACCGATTCATTGCTTAGTGTTATTTCCCCGTACGGTTGTCTTTGGACTTTTTTTTGAAAGGGGGGTTTAAGGGGGGTACTATGAGAAATTTGTCAGCGTTTCGTAAATCTTTTGCGGGGACGTGAAAAAAAACTACAGTGAGACCTCAACTTACAAACACCTTATCTTACAAACTTTTCGTCTTAAGAACGTCAAATTTATGAAAATTAAACCTTATAATAAGCACTATTATAAGGCGGAGTGATCTTCGGCGGAAGCACATGACCGAACAGCGCTCCAGCCGGCGCTACTTTCCACACCCCTTCTCATTGTATGCACACGTCGATCGCCTACTTGGAGCTTTTTGCTGATAATTTTACTATGATGGGACCGAAAAAAACACCACAGGCTCGTGTTCAGCCCAAGAAGACACAAAATAAAATCACCGTCGCTGAGAAGAAGGAGATAATTGAAAAACACGAACGAGGTGTGCGTTTGGATTGGATTTGCCTTTATTAGTCTCACAGTGGAGAAATTTACATTTCACAGCAGCAAAGTTTGTGTGATTTAGTGGCCGTGCACGGCTATGCTAAGTCAACAATTGCTCCCATTCTCCGGAACAGAGAAGCCATCAAACAAAACTTCTGTCAATTTGGATTCACGAAAAGCAGCTATCCGGCGACAGCGTGAGTAAAGCTATTTTATGCGAGAAAGCATGGCTAATTCACGCCGATATCGCCATGCGCCAACCTGGAAGTTCGGTGCTTATTGAGGATTTTAAAGCCAGTAACGGATGGTTCGAGAACATCTGAGGAGGAGGAGAAGGCAATGTTGGCAACGTGGAATGATGTGCAGGCCTTTACCGAACAGTTCCATCCAGAAAAGAAAGGCTATGACAATCATCAACATGATGAACGATAATGTGATGCCTCAGCTTCGTAAGACCTTACAAGTCAGAAAGCAACAGGTGTCAATTAAGAGGTTTTTAATTAGCAAAAATGATGCGGAGTCTCCCAAAAAAAAATAAGAGAAGTCACACCAGAGGTTAAGTTAGCAACAGTCCATAAGCCATCAACGACCATCAAAAAGGTAAATAAAACTTTATTTTACAGCACAGTTTATTTCTTTAATTGCAGCCCTCGTGTAATGTGCCTCTCTGTGTGACTTTATGATACAATGCAGTGTATTTCCTTTCATTACAATACAATAGCACATTTATTATACATAGAATAAGGTATGTTGTGTGTACGTAGTTTTAAGGCTTATTTAGTTAAAAACTATATTTTATGGAAACCCAGGAACGGATAATTCCCATTTTAATGGTTTCCTATGGGATTTTTTTTGAGATACACACTTTTCGCCTTACACACTCTGTCTGGGAACCAATTAAGTTCGTAAGTTGAGGTCTCACTGTATAAGCATTTCAAGGCCAATGTTTGCCCTATCCCAGTTCACATCGGCCGATCGGGGGTCCAGGATACAAGATAATCGTTGCTGTGCATTTGCTATTAGCACACCTGTTGGGTGAACTCAGACACGCATTTTCGTTCGTAAGATAATTGTAAGAAAACAACCCTATTAGACGTAACGTGAAACGCGTGGGCCATCGCTAAGGTTTAACGACCACATTTTTATGAGGGAAAACGTCATTTGATTTACGTTACGCGGGTTTGTTGCGTCGGAATGGAAAGGCGCTTACTTGAGAAAACGCGTGGAGTCACTTCACTCAGCCGTCTCGCAGAAGATGGAGACGCGAACACATCCACAAAAATGCTTCCTTTAATTTCTTCCGCGTTTTGTTGCGTCGCGGCAGGCACTCGATGTTGTTTTTGGCTTACAAAAACAAACCCGCAAAGACAAACAAAAGGCCAACCGCTCCTTTTCCGCGCATCGTTTGAAGGGAGCACGAGCGCCAAGATCACTTTTGGTTGCGAGCACTTCCGATATTACGTCACTTTCCACGTGCGTCACAGTGGCGTCATCATACCGCGCTGTCACTTTGTATTATTCTGTATATGCACAGTAAAGTATTAATAAAGTGTTGTTTTTTTTCTTTGAGGTGTAATTTGAGTTCGTCAACTACGATTTCGTTTTAAAAAATATCCAGAGGCCACCAGGTATATTCTGGTCAATTTCGAAATGGGATTTACAAGGAGAAAATGAGTTTTTAATGTCCAGAATAATTACGGATTAAATTCAGAAATTTGGCAAATGTTGATGAATAATATCAAGTTATTTGTACATCATAGGTTACGTTTACTGCCAAGCAAAAAATACCGGAAATAATTATTTTTGTTCATTACTTTCCTTTACGAAAGTGCAGCAGAAGAGTTGACTCCAAATTACAATGCGAGCAATGGGGGGTGGGGTGGGGGTGACGAAAAGAAATTTCAAAATTGTGAAGAGCAACAGCTTTGACCATAACTTTAATTTCATTGCACTTGAAGCGAAATGCATGTACAAATTTTGGACACATAAAGAGTTTGATGTTTCTCTTTATTCGTAAATTGGTTAGTTATCCGCTGTCAGATCCCACAGAGCTTAATCGTGGCGTGGAGTCTAGCAAGGCGTGCTGTGGGGTCTTCGTCCGACGCTGTGGGGCTTCTCTGCGAGTCTGTGTGTGTGTGTGTCTGTGCCCGCGGACTGCACTATTTATATACGTCAGGCTGAGATGCACTTGAAAGACGTCAAAGGTGCAAACTTGAAAGGCGCACTTCAAAGGTACACGTCAGCGACGCGGTGCGCACGTTGACGCCACACACATCAGAATTAGAATCAGAATACCTTTATTCGTCCCGCAATGGGGAAATTTGCAGTCCACAGAAGCAATTGAAGAGGGATGGGGTTGGGGTGGGAGTGAAAGGATAGAAAACAAGATATTCTAAGCATAACAAAATAAAAATGTCAACTGTATACTGTGTAAATGTAGATGTGCAAAAACCGTTCTATAAACAAGACTGTACATAGTGCAGAATCAAGAAATGCATTTAGATATATTGCAACAACCCATATATCTAAATGCATTGACAAATGACAAAATGTCATTTCTCCCTGATGCCCTGCCTCCCAAATTTTTGTTGTTCCTTCCTCGATTTGGTTCTCCACTACTCCTTGACAGGATCTCTGGTGGGGGTTGCTGAAATGTGAGGAGGGGAGCAAGAACCAGAGAGGCGTTTGCAAATACAGTGATATCTTGGATCACAAATTGAATTGGTTCCTAGACAGTGTGTAAGGCGAAAAGTGTGTATCCCAAAAAATAATTTCCCATAGGAAACCATTAAAACGAGAATAATCCATTCCCAAGTCCCCACAAAACATAATTTTATACTTTCTAATTTTCAAAGCCTTAAAGGACAACCGACGTCTCCGGACAAGTTGTGTCCATAATTTGTAAAATGGATTCAAATGACTTCTACTGAGCGTATTTTACAAAGATTCCACCGCATAGCTATATTTTATGTTTTAAGACTCGCACTGAATATTCCGGAAGTCTTGTTTTTGATTTGGTGACGAGTCCGTACGTGACGTCACTGAAGGAACGCCCCTGACCGAAAAAAAAAGGACACATTGTAGCAGTCCTTCCATCACGTCAATGCATTTTGCTGTGCTTGCTTGGTCTGAAAACCTCGTGTTGCACCAGAAAGAGCCAGGAGAGGGCGTCCAAGCTCCATGTAAAGAATTTATCAGCCTGTGGAAACGGGCTGATTAATTCCTCACAGGAGCTCGGTGGCCATTTTCTGCCTCTTTTTGGGTGAGACCCCCCCAATGTTGCCTCAAAATGGCATGGAATAAATTCTTTAATCGATTGCAAACATGTATGCTTTCCTCTTCAGAACTATTTGAATCATATTCATAACTGGATGTGTAACAAGAAAGCATATTCTCCGAATCTGAAGCCATTGTTTTGATTCTCCAGCAATGCAAGACGTCTTGGCGTGACATCATGAACTGGGGGCGGGACTTTCTGAAAATGCCCAATTCGCAGCTAAATTTTTTGCAGATTTTGGACACTTCAAGTCATTTTTATTGGTGTTTTGCATTTGAATAAAAATATCATACTGCGTGTTTTGGGTATTTTAGATGCTATAAAACGTTTTTCGGATGTCAGTTAGGAAACAAAAAAGTGACGTCGGTTGTCCTTTAATACGCCACAAAATCTACAATTTTTAATGTATAATAAATGTGCTGTTATTATAATTAAAGAAATAAACTGTACTGTATAATAAAGTCATTTACCAGCCAACCCAGCTAAACAGAACACAATTGATGAGGAACTAGATAAAATTATCACAGAGAAAGCAGACAACGGATCATTCCTCAAGATGATGAAAGAAGGTTACGTTCCGCATCAATTGTTTAATGCTGAGGAAACCGGCCACTCCATTCCATCAAGCCATCAACGACCATCACATCATGACTGGCTGCCATTTTGTTCTTAGAAGAATGGGCTCATTCGCGAACGACACATCACTCATTGAGGCAGCTCCGTGTGTATCCTGAAAAAAGTTCATATGCCAAGGTAAAATGTTCATAAATTTTAACGTTCGTAAACCGAAAAGTTCGTAAACCAAGGGGTTTTTAAACCGAGGTATCACTGTACTATAATGGGATTGAACCAAATACTGTTGTGTGCTGTCTATACGTGTTCCTACCCAGTAATTTTCATTTTTAAAATTGATTCTAATTTCTGGAAGATACATGCTAATTTCCAAAAGGGCAACTTTGCAGTTGCAGATTTGTTTTTTTTAATAATGCATGACTTTGGGGCCTGAACAGGCACAAAAAATAAACAAATTAAAAATCTAAAATATTTTTTGTACACACATTGGGCCTGGGGAACAGTTTGACATTTTAAAAGTCGCATTCACAATGACAAAAAAAAATAATTCTCTCAACCAAACCCTTCTAACACCTACGTTAAACAAAGGCAGAGATCTCCATCTTGAGGTTACATGTTATACAACAGGTGTCAAAGTCAAGGCCCGGGGGCCAAATCTGGCCCGCCACATTTTATTCAGCCCACGAAAGCAAACCAAACTTGTGAAATTTCATGATGCTTGCCAGTCTGAACAAAAAAATCAAATTGGCGTATATAATAACAATAAATATCAATAATAACAGTCATTATTTTTTAATTCAAATTTGAATTTTGTTATGCGCTTTACATGTAATATGTGGAGGGGACGAAGCCTTCGAATGGCTTCCCCAAATTCATAACATCCCTGCGGGAAAAAATTACTGACACTCTTGCGTTATATGTTAGTATTTAGCTCGCTGACTTTTGTTCGCTGAAAATTTCGCTTCATTGTTTGAACATTTGATGTTATAACATAATAATAATAATACATTTCATTTATAAGCGCCTTTCAAAACTCTCAATGACACTTTATAGTTGAACATACAATGTTTAATTCTCATTTATGTGTCAAGTTTGACAGTAAACTTCAACCGGGATAGGAATTCAAATTGGGTAGGAAGAGGGAAGATATTTTCACATGGTCGATTTTTCAGCTTTTTACCTTTTGTGGGTGAAACTGGATTATTATATGTGATAAATGGGAGGTTCACTGTAACTGTGTTTGGCAAAGAAGAACAAAATTCAAGGATTTTTAAGGCTAAATTGTGACGAGATTATCTTATGTGACAAGATACCTTGTCTCCCAAAAAGTTGGGCATCACTGGTTGATATACATTAATATAATGTAAAGTTGCCAGAGTTTGGTTTTTAAAACCAGTTTGCACGAATGAAGGAAATACCCAAGTTCCTCCTCGTCCACTCCCAAACATAAATAAATCAGGCGTTTCTCAAGGAAGTTTCAAGAATCCCAAGTCCACGTGTGTGCCCGGTGCGAAAAACATGCCCGCTCCGAAAAGACGGCGGCGTGCGTGTCCCGTAAACTGTTGCGTTTCTTCATCTGCAGACGTTGACTGGCGATCATTTTCTCCAACTGTACCATCTCCTGCTTCTGCGTGGCCATGCAGCGCTTGATATTGACGAGGGGAGCGCCGTCGGACACGCTGCTGTTCCTCTCCTCCGTCTCCTGCTTCACCCTCTTCAGCTCTTCGTCCATCTCGGCCAGGACGCGCGCCTTCTCCGTCAGTCCCTCGCTGGCTTGCCTGTATTGTTCCTTGACCTGGCCCAGTTGAGCCTGAGCATTACGGTAGTCCTGGATCAAGTGCTCCAGCTGGTTGTTGATGTACTTCTCCCGACTGCGGACCTTCTCCAAGGTCTTACCGATGTCCTCCTGGAGTTTCTCCAGATAGCCTTTGGCCTCTTTGAAGGAGGACGAGATACCGTCGCGGTGCCGGTGCATCTGCTCCACGTGGATCCTCCAGTCCTTGTTGTCATTCTTGACGGTGACTTTGAGCTGCGGCAGTACCCGTTCCACTTCCAGGTACCACTCGGCCGCGTCCACCATGGACTGCAGGATCTCCGTGTTGACGCAGGACATCTTGGCTTCGGGCTGAGCGCTTCGTAATTTCAAGGCCTCCAGGTCAACAGCGTGCTCCTCGTCATCGTCCAGCTCCTCCATCACCTCCTCCTCAACGTTCGGCTCGAGGTCTTCCTCCACCGCAAACGCTTCCTCCGAGTCTTCGATGGCGTACTTGGGACTCCCGAAAGCAAAGCCCCTCTTCTTCAGCGCCTCTTCGGCTAGCCTGTCCAATACAAAGCACACATACTCGCCCGAGCCCGACAGGAGTTTGGAGGGCGGAAAGTCCACTCGGACACCAAACGCCCGCAGTTCGGCGAGAATGTCCGACATGGTGGCGCTGGGTTCGCCGTACTCCACGCGCTCGTCGAACGGCCTCCCCGCCGCATTGATAAGCCACGCCGCAATGATGGTGAACATGTAGAACTGCTCTCCCGGGTTGGACTCCAGGTAGGGACTGGAGACAAAGTAATGGCGGGTCAGGTTCCGCATGTTGTGCTTGTCCAGGACTTCGTCTTGGTAGTTTAAAATGTGCAGCTTGTCCAGCAAACGCTCCATGGCCACGAAGGCCTGGTAGGCTGCTCCGGGTCCGCGGTGATCCTCGTCGCCGCGGCGGTGGTGTGCCATGTGTGCACCCGGAGCACAATGGATCCGCTTGGCTGGTGTTGATCGAAGGGAAGAGAAAAGGCCTGTCATCTCTGTTCCGAAGTGGCAAGCTGTCGCCTTGTTGCGATGTTTACAGAGCGGTTGTCATCTCTGTGGAGAGGGGTTGCCGCCGCACTGCGCTGATGTCATCAAAGTGCTTGTCGTCTCTGTTGACAAGTGTTGTGTGGGCCGCTGTTTATGATGTCACGGCGATTGTTGCCTGGAACTGCAGCAGGTGAGCTGCGGGAAGTCACACAGTTGGTGTTAGCTAGCAGCTATGCTAGAATGACAGTTATATGAGGTTATTGTTTTTACGCTTTTAGACTACGCAATTAATTATCTTTTTTCATAGTTGTGTTGTGTGGGCTGCGGTTTATGATATCAACGTGCTTGTTGTCTGGACTTGCGGCAGTTGAGTGGCAGGGAATCACCGGGAGTGTGTTAGCTAGCAGCTATGCTGTAGGCCTTGTTATTTATCGTGATTGTTTTTCCACTTTAAGAGTATGCACTTCATTCCTTTTATCAAAGTCGTGTTATATGGGCTGCGTGTTGGGTCCAAATGTTGCAATTAAAGGATAATGACTTGATTGGATGAAAAACCAGGCAGTAACAAGAAAGGAGACAGAAAGGTTATTTAATCTTTGAGACAGAATGAGACCTGTTGCTCCCATCATGATGGCGGTTCAGTTGGCAACACAAGAAGAATGCCTTGTGCTTGTGCAAGAGCATTTATTAACATCGGTCAGATGTAATGTGGTTTGAGAGAGCCTATCAACTACAGGCTCAGGGCTGAGACGAAGAAAGTTACAAAGAAGAATGAAAAGAATGAAACGATGTTTTCAATATGTACGTAATGGATTATTTTATTACTGCGGTTTATGATGTCACAGCACTTGTTGGGTGGATTAGTGGCAGTTGAGTGGCGGGAAGTCACTGGGTTGGAGTTAGCTAGCAGCTATGCTGTAGTAGCGCTAGTTACTTGAAGTGGTTATCTTTGCGTTGAGTGGCAGAAAGTCACAGAGACTGTGTAAACTAGCAGCTACGCAGTAGCACCTATTTGTAGTGATTGTTTTTGCGCTTTTAGAATACGCAGTTCGTTTCTTTTATCATAGTTGTGTTGTGTGCGCTGCTGTTTATGATGTCACAGTGCTTATTGAGTGGACTAGTGGCAGTTGAGTGGCAGGAAGGCACCAAGTTGGTGTGAGCTAACAGCTACGCACTAGCACCTATTATTTGATGATTGTTTTTGCGCTTTAAGTACATAGTTCATTTATTTTATCATTGTGTTGTGTGGACTGCTGTTTATAATGTCACAGTGGCACCTGTTGGCTGTACTTGTGTCAGGTTGAGTGGCGGGAAGTCATTGAAACGGTGTTAGATAGCAGCTACGCTGTAACGCCCATTTCTTGAAGTGGTTGTTTTTGCGCTTTGAGAGTACGCAGTTTATTTCTATTATCATCGTTGTCTTGTGTGGGGTTTTCTTTATGATGTTCCATCGACTGTTGGCTGGAGGTTGATTGGCGGGAAGTAGTCAAAATGGTGTTAGCTAACAGCTATGCTGTAGTGTCTGTCATTTGTCGTGATTGCTTTTGCACTTTTAGAGTATGCAGTTCATTTCCATTAGCTGTTTTGCTAGCTAACGGGATTAACCCTGCTTGTCTCACCACAATGGGGTGCAGAGCTTTCAGCCGCTCTGCTCCCAAACTCTGGAACTCACTTCCACCCAACACCCGTAATATTGACTCCCTTCCTACTTTCATATACCACCTCAAAACCCACCTGTTTAAACTTGCATTCATGGTCTAGTTTAATCTATTTTATTATGTATCATTTTATTCATGGTTTTATTGTTCTATGTATTATTATTATTAACCCAGAGTTTACTCTACCTGATGAGAGAGTTTAATTCATTGTCAATTTTCAAGAGGTTGTGGATGGTGAGAGCCCCCCCTTCCAAGTGTACTCGGGGGGGCCCCTCGGTCACTCGGGAGGAGAAAAAAAAGCAGACGTGCATGTTATTCGGAGTTATTTATTCCAGCAGGAGTGCTCTGTGCTTCCTGGTGTTGACATTGGGGTCATTTTAATAGCAAAAAGAAAGAAGAAAATAAACAAACCACACAACCAAGGGAACACAACTGTGGAATCTGTGCTTGGAAGTTCGGCAGGGCCATCACATGGGAATACCCTTCCTGGAAGCCCCCCTAATTCCCATGTGGTTCCTTGGCACACCAGCCAATGACAGCAGACTTTAAAAAGGGGGTGGGAGATGAAGCAGAAAAATCTGTACAAAAACATTGAAACCCGAGTCAACGGATCTGCTATCAAAAGCCTCGTGATACACAACTCAATTACGAATTTGGATTTCATGTACAAAGTATTTGCAGAGGGGTTGGAAGTATCCATTATTTCTTTCCAGTTTTATTTCCTGGAGCCGTCCCAATACATTTGACCATAGAGTCTTAACACTGATACAGCCACACAGTGAACAATCCCCCCCTCAAAAATAAAAAGCGTCTACAGTGATAGATGACAAGTGTATCAAAAATATCCATATTCATCGTATTTGCTGCAATTTGTATCAAAACGGGATGACGTTATTCCCAGTCCATATAAACATTAGGGAGTGGAAAATAAAATGCACGTCAACAAAAGAGGAAGTGCTTCGTCCTAAAGGCGGTGGCGGCCGTTGTCTTTAAGTCTGAACACAGTCAGAAGCACTGACTTACATCTTCAACCTCTCAATTCTCAATTTGCTTCATCAAAATCACTTTCTCCCAGCAGTGAATTCTCATCACCTGGTGGTGTTGGTCTTTTTGTTTTCAGTCCATGAGAGTGGATGCTGGACAAACTTTCCAATTTCAATTGATGCAAGGTCAATCATCACTTGTCACCGGCACACGTGACTACATTTGATAATCAGCATCTTTGCAATGTCACATTATTTTTGCCGCCACCAGAATCGTCAGAGTTGCGGCGACCCATCCCGGCTGATGAGACCTTGAACTGGTCGTCATGTAGTTTTTGTGCCTGTATTTAATATTTGTGGCTTTTTGTGTCAATTTTAGAGAAATGCAGATGATGCTTGTGGCCGCCACTGCCCAAAAAAGTCACTTAACAAAAACAACACAGTTGCTTTGTGAAACACCAAAGTGAAACCAAGTGAATATTTAAGATTTACACATTTACACCAACCCTTTCCCACTGTGCGCTAGGCCTAATATAGGCTAATAAGAGTTCAAAACAACCCTCCCAACCCAAAAAATGTACACCTCCCTCCGTGCTTTAAAACAATCCTCCCCACCCAAAGAAATGTACAACTCCCCTCCGTGCTTTCATCTGTTAATGATCAAAGGGTTGTAGTGGCGCACGGGGAGGGGAGTGATGCTTATGGTGAGGAGTGTGGAACTTGGGCCTTCGGAAGAGGATGTTGATCAAAATAGGTTCCCACCAAGCTTCGATGTGTGTGTGTGTTGGTAAGAGAAGACGGATTGAAGGCGGAGTGAAATCCCTGTGTTCGTGAGAGTCGTCGTCATAGCAGCAGCAATTAGCTGCTCAGGTAACCGCGGAGTTCTCGGGAGTCGACACCCAGCACCACGCCTGAATGATTACCTAGCAACAAGAACAAAGGGATGCAGGAAATGATGAAATTTCTCGTGTCACCCAGCCCTACTAACACGCAATTTAAAAGTTGTGCACAATTCACTCGTAAATGACTTTAAAGGACAACTGACATCACTTTTTTGTTTCCTAACTTACATCAGAAAAACGTTTTATAGCACAGGTGTCAAAGTCAAGGCCCGCGGGCCAAATCCGGCCCGCCACATCCTTTTTTTCGGCCCGCGAAAGCAAATCAAATTTGTTAAATTCCATGATGATTGCTAAAATCTGAGCCAAAATTTCATATTTTTGGATGTCAACCACAATAAAAGTCATTATTCTTGACTTCAGATTTGAAAACGGGTTATTCATTAATTTGCTGTGTGCTCTATATGTAATATTTGAAGGGATTTAAACATTCTAATGGGTTCCCCAAATTCATAACGGCCCTTGAGAGGAAACCATAACTACGATGTGGCCCGCGGCAAAAAATGACTTTGACACCCCTGCTCTATAGCATCTAAACTACCCAAAACACGCAGGATGATATTTTTAGTCAAATGAAAAACACCAATAAAAATGACTTAAAGTTTCCCAAAACTACTTCAAAATGACCTTGGAAAGTTTCAGTTTCATAAGGTCCCGCCCCCTTGTTTGTGATGTCACGCCAAGACATCTTGCCTTGTTCGAGAATCAAAACAATGGCTTCAGATTCGGAGAAGATGCTTTCTTGTTACTCATCCAGTTATGAATAGGATTCAAATAGTTCTGAAGAGGAAAGCATAAATGTTTGCAATTGATTAAAGAAGTCCTTCCGGGTCATTTTGAGGCGTCAGGACTGATGTGTAGCATCCCAGAAAATGCAGAAGATGGCGCCCAAGCTCTGTTGGAAATGGGCTGATTTGTCTGCTGGGAATTTGTGTCAGCGAATATCAAATACTTGTCTTGGTGCAACACACAAGGATTCACCATCGCGTTATTTATGTGTTTTCCTTCTAATTTTGCCATCAACACGAAGTTTTCAGACCAAACAAAGTACCCAAAATGCATTGTGTGTCGCTTTCTCGGTCAGGGGCGTTCCAGACGTGACGTCACGTAGGGGATCGTCATCAACTCGAAAACAAGACCTCCTGAATATTCAGCGCGAGTCTTAAAACGTAAAATATAGCTATATGCTGTGGAATCTTTGTAAATACGCTCAGTAGAAGTCATTTGAAGTGATTTTACAAATTATTGACGCAATTTATCTAGACGTGTCGGTTGTCCTTTAAATGCCATTACAATTGGATTGAAAAGGCCAGATTTATTCATGAATGGCAGCCAGGTTAAAAATGGATCTGATTGAACTTCAACAGCCGTCACAAGTACGTGTTGATGTCAAAACGATTCTAAGTCACAAGAAGTAATAAATTAATAAATAAAAACAGTACCTTGGCGCCTCTTTGAGCGGTGGGTGCGGTGTTTAGTAGCAGTGGTTAGTGGTGGTCCGTATGAGGGAGCGGAAGGTGGGGCTGGCTCCCGCGTTACCTAGCGTCTGCGAGTCCAGGTCGTCATCAATGAACTCTTCGCCCTGGATGATGTGCTGTGTGTCTTCGCTGTGATTGACAGGACTGGTCATCTCCTGCTCCTTTTCGTTGTGCATCTGGGCGTAAACGCTGTGGCTGCCTGGCAGCTTCCTGAAAAACAACGGGGGATAGACCTCCTCAGTCCTGAGCCAAGGACTGCAGGATTTTTTTGGGGGGTGGTGAGGGGTGGGGGGAGGGTTGTAAGAGGGGGCTCTGATTTATTTACTTATTTTATTTATTTATTTTGGTTTCATTCACCTACAGGTGCTGCTGGTGCGTGAAAACAAGGCATGCACTCAAAACAATGTACAGTGTCATCAGTTGTGCAACAAGGCACTCTAAAGAAGCCATCCCTTTGCGAAGCCACTGTCCATATGGTGGAGTCTGACTTAAAAATAAATAAATAAATAAATAAATAAATTATATAATATATAATTCATCACTTCTTTCTCTGGGGGGGGGTGCACCCTCAAGGCCAACAACAAGGCACTCTAAAGTAGTTTTAGTGGATGATGTAATTTTGTAGTGTTGACATAGGCAGTTTCAAGTGGACACACATTAAAAGTAGAACACTGGACTGTTTGACAAGACTTGAGTATTTTTTTATCCCCAAAATCTGCAAAACTGTCTTTTTTGTGGGGGTGCAAATGATTGAATGTAATGACACCTTAATCGTAGGTTCTAATGTGTAAAATGAAAACAATTGGTGACAATTACGCCTCCCCCATGCATGTCGCCGAGCATAATTAGATTTAAGAACTTTTTATTTCTATTTTTTTTTTTGCATGACACCCACCTCTTGAATTTGTAGAGAACGAAGGAGGCTGTGGCTGCGACGCTGATAAGGAAAACGACAGCGACGGCCCATATGCCGGGACCGCCGGCAGCTCCATGACCTGCGGCCATGACAAAAAAAAAAAAAATAGAAAAAGAAGGCTTGAGAGAGAAAAATATATATCTGAGCTTGAAACATTTGAAAAGAAAGGTTGTGGGAGATGTTCAGGTAAAATCCATGAAACAATCGAGAAAGTGGCGGTAAGAGACTGGTGAATGCTGAGAGAAGATGAATCGTCGCATCAGACATGATTTGGTTTGCGTTTAGCCAAGCAAACTTTCCTCGGGCAAATCTGCGGGCGCGCTTGTAAAAGAGACAACTCGTCACTCTCTTTGTTCAAGTCGACTGTCGAATGACACGTCAGAGCGGCGTTCAACAACTGGTCGTCACGATTTGGAAGATTTGTTGGAAGCGATGCGTCTTGCAAATAAGCGACGGCATCTCTCAGCATTCATGCGGTGGAGCAAAGGGCAATCCGAAGGCTTGTTAGGAAAGAAGTGGGGGGGTCAAAACGGAAGCTCCCCCAAAGGAATGCGGCAGGAGAAAGACCGGCCAACGCACCACTTTCCGTTCCCATGGCCTCAACAGCATTTCGAGCTCGCCCTTCGGGATATAAACCAAGAATCCGCGATGAAAACAAAAGGTGTGGTGTTTTTCCACCAGAATTGAGGGTGCAAGTCCAGTACCTGCGTTTGGGTCTGCTGGCAGCACCAGAACCTGGAGACCGCCTCGCACCACAAAGCTGACATTGTGCTCTTTCAAAGCTTGCATGATGGCCGGAATACGCTGTGGATGGATGGACACGATTTTTTTTTATTTCAAAAGGAGGTTGAGAAACTAAAACGTCAAAATGAAATACAACCGAGTGGCACTTGACCCGTGACCCCTGGAACGGGGACCCGAAAGTGCAAAAAAGGCAAGGACGTTGACCTTATCGTGAAAAATGCTTCTCATGGCTGGCGTGGGCTCCGTCGGGAGGACGTACAAGTCGGCGGCGGTGGGCAGATCCGCTTTCACCACGGTAACCAGGGACTCCTCCGGAACACCTGTCACCTGAGAGGACAAACGCACACCCAAGGAACAAAAATAAATTCCTACTTTTTAAAACGCAGATTGCCCACCAATCAAAGTGATTGACCGACAACAAAAGTAGATTTTTTTATCACGTCCAATTCCCGCAAATTTTACATTTGCATGCCGTGTGCCTACAAGGGATGTTGTCTTGATGGTGACATGAGGAGCTTGGACATACCATGTGATGAGTTTAATGACGGTTCAGTTTTTGGTGTTCAATTCATCAAGCAAGCTCCCTTTGTGACATTTTTTCCTATTCTTTCTGGGTTGTAACATGAAATGAGTCCAAAAAGATAAACCGTGTGGTTTGGTCTTCATCCGTCGAAGACCAGTGATCTCCTTCTTCTGCTCGATCGTAATTTTCTTTAATGTCTTCTTAGGCTTAACACTATTCTGTGGTGGGGTCTTTTTCGGCCCCATCATAGCATAAGTACTCCACTCGATAACAAACCATGTCTGCACTCAAAGTAAGGTGGAGAGGAAAACTAGTCTGCCAGCCATCGTGGCGCTGTTCGGCCGTGTGGTTTGGTGTTCATCCGCCAAAAACTAGTCCGACAGCCACCGTGGCGCATTGTGCTTTGGTTCATCCGCTGAAAACTAGTTCGTATGTCAAGATTAGATTCTCGCGAAAAGTTTGTTCGCTAAAGCGTTCTTAAGCCGAGGCATCGCTGTAATTTATATTTGTATTGTTCTAAGCAAGAAAGGAGCAAACTGTCATGATCTGGTTGGCGACCAACGGGGGGGGGGCGCTGTCGGCCCCGCCTACAACTGCACAGGTGCTGGTCGTCCCGATTAGATTGGCGACCAGCGGGTAGCAACGTCAGCCCTGCCTGCAGCCTCGCAGGTGCTGGTCGTTTAATCATTGACACTTAAAAGGACACATGGCACGACCATCCGGTGCCAGTTCATTGTTTGTTTGCTGCTTGTTTGCTGCTTGTTTGCTGCTTGTTTACTGCTTGTTTGCTGCTTGTTTGCTGCATGCTGTGCATGTGTTTGTTTAACCTTGGTGGACTTTTACTTTTGGTCTTCTTTTGCTACTTTGTATTTTTTCCATTCGGATGTTTCACATTTTGTTCCTGCTGACCTTTAATTTAATACAATTTGTCAAACAACCATTACTCACTCCTGCCTGCTTCTTGGGATCCGCACCCGCCATCAACACCTCGCAAACCGTGACACAAACAAAGTCCTTTTAATATTTTTGAATTCATTGTTTAGTCCGTATTGGCTTAAAAAAACTGCATCTCTGTAGAGACCCTAATTTCAAGCGATTAATTGACTAAGTAATCTATTAATTGAGGGACATTGTATTAAGAAAAAAAAAAACGATTAATTTGATGATTTTAATTTTTTTTAATTTAACACAATACAAGTGAGGCAAAAGACATCGACATTGATCCTCAAAAACTTAATTGCAGATTTCTCTGTCCGGTTTAGAGTCAAAGGACAACCGACGCCTCCGGACAAGTTGTGTCCATAATTTGTAAAATCACTTGAAATGGCTTCTACTGAGCGCATTTTGCAAAGATTCCACCGCATATAGCGATATTTTACATTTTAAGACTCACGCTGAATATTCAGGAAGTCTTGTTTTCGAGTCGGTGAAGATTCCTGACGTGATGTCACGCCAGGAACGCCCCTGACCGAGAAAGCGACACTCATGCGACAAGCGACAATGCATTTTGGGTACTTTGTTTGGTCTGAAAACTTTGTGTTGATCTGTGTTGATGGCGAAATTAGAAGGAAAACACATAAATAATGCGATGGTGAATCGTTGTGTGTTGCACCAAGACTACTATTTGACACAAATTCCCAGCAGACAAATAAGCTCATATCCAATGGAGCTTGGGCACCATTTGTGCATTTTCTGGGACGCTACTTTGGAGTCCTGATGGCTCGAATTGATACGGAAGGACTTCTTTAATCGATTGCAAACATTTATGCCTTCCTCTTCAGAACTATTTGAATCATATTCATAACTTGATGAGTAACAAGAACGCATCCTCTTTGAATCTGAAGCCATTATTTTGATTCTAGAGCAAGGTAAGACATCCTGTCATTATGTCAAGAACAACGGGGTGGGACCATTTCCGGGATCATTTTGAAGTAGGTTTGGGACACTAACTCATTTTTATTGGTGTTTTGCATTTGACTAAAATTATCTGCCTGCCTGTTATATTTAGATGCCTGCCTGTATTTTAGATGCTATGAAATGTTTTTCTGATGTCAGTTAACAAAAAAATGGTGTCGGTTGTCCTTTCAATACTAAAGGAAAACATATTCTAAATGTTAGAAAATGTTTTCCTTTAGAATCTAAAACATCAACTATTCTGTTCTTATATTTCTCACCAGTAGGGAAGCCCAGAAAGTTAATAGATTCTGTTTCAAAAAATTACCGTCTGATTAACGGTGCATCAACATTTAAAGGACAACCGACGTCACTTTTTTGTTTTTTAACTGACACCAGAAAAACGTTTTATAGCATCTAAAATACCCAAAACATGCAGTATGATATTTTTAGTCAAATGCAAAACACCAATAAAAATGACTTAAAGTGTCCAAAATCTGCAAATAATTGAGCTGCGAATTGGGCATTTTCAGAAAGTCCCGCCCCCAGTTCGTGACGTCACGCCAAGACGTCTTGCATTGCTGGAGAATCAAAACAATGGCTTCAGATTCGGAGAATATGCTTTCTTGTTACACATCCAGTTATGAATGTGATATCTCAAAATGTGAAATCTCAAAAAGAGGCAGAAAAATGGCGACCAGCTCCGGTGAGGAATGAATCAGCTCGTTTCCACAGCTCTGATACATTCTTTCCATGGAGTTTGCCTCCCTCTGCTGGTGGCTTTTAGGTGCAAGACATGGTTTAAAAAAAACAGTACAGCAAAATACATTGACGTGATGGAAAGACGCTACAATGCGTCTTTTTTACGGTGAGGAGGCGGTCCTTTTCTGACGTCACGTACGGACTCGTCGCCAACTCAAACACAAGACTTCCTGAATGTTCAGCGCAAGTCTTAAAACGTAAAATATAGCTATATGCGGTGGAATCTTATTAAAATACGCTCAGTAGAAGTCATTTGAAGCCATTTTACAAATTATGGACACAATTTGTCCGGAGACGTCGGTTGTCCTTGAATCTGTCAAATATCAAAATCGTGCGAAAAAAAAATCCAACTTGACCCACCCGGTTGGAATTTTATCAACTGTCCTTTACCTTGGCCAGTATCTTGGTGACAACCTGACCTACGTCCTCTCGCCACTCAGGAATGTTGGGATTGAAGTGGTCCAGGTGCCTGCTAAAGCTTAGCGGGATGACGTGAAAGGTTTCTGCAAAGGGAGGATACACATTTGGCAAAAAAAATCTTCCATGGGGAGTTAACGGAAGACGGTGGAGGGGGGGGGGGGGTGTCTTTTTACCATAGACGTGAACCCTTCTAGTATCCTGCACCATGGACCTCCCGTTGGAGACTTGGACGCTCACGGAAATCTCGCCCTCCTCTGGGAAGCTGGTCAGCATGCTGTTGCGCAGGGTCAACGTTGGCTGCGCGGCAGTTGCAGGTGACGTTAGCCAGCCCAAAATATTCCGGCTGTCCCCCGAGGACCGTTTACCTGCAAGGTGTTTCCGATCCACCAGTAAAAGACGGTCAGGTTGGCCTCGGCGGGGCGGACGACAGCCGTCAAGTTGACCTGGTGATTTCTTCCGGCGATGGGGGTTACTTCCAGGTGCACTTCTTGTAGAGGTGCTGCGGGCGGGCACAAGTACATTGAGTGCTGAAACGTCAAAAGATCTCCACCGTTCCGTCATCCTTATGGCTGAGCATGACGGTAATGACACTCTAAGCAACCAGAGGACGCCAGAGTACACTGTTTACAGCAAAGTCAGCTTCTGACCTGTCACCTGGATGTACATGCTGGTCTGGTCGTGACCCGCAGCGTTCTCCGCCTCCACGGAAACTTTGTAGACGCCTGGCTTCTCATAGCGGTGCTGGATTGGCTCATCTGTCACCGTCAGGTTTTGGTAAATTGCCCGAAAGCCGTCGCCCAGGTCTACCTGGTATTTGGTGCTGCTCGTGTCGCCCTGGGTGAGCAGCAAGGGTCACACTTGAGTTGTAATTCATTCATTCATTCATTCATTCATTCATTCATTCATTCATTCATTCATTCAATTATTATCTCTGTATTTATTTAGTTATCCACCCATTTATTTAGTTATTTATTTTTGCACTTATTTTGTAATTTATTTTTTATTTATCCAGCCCTTTATTAGGTTATTTATCCACTTGTTTATTTTTCCACTTATTTATTTATTTAGTTATTATGTATTTATTTATTTATTTCACTAAAGGGCTACAAAGCCAGAACACTTTATAATAATTATAATAATCATCATCATCATCATAATAATAATACAGTAAAGTCTGGTTATATCGATATTCTCGGGAGTCGGAAAAAAGATTGATATAACCGGACTATCGATATATCCAATCCTGCGGCATGTAAATTTTCTCCTTGAGTTCATAGAAATAGTATCGTAATAAGGAGTACTATCGATATAACCGATATTGATATAACGGGAATTTATTGTACATCTGATTTATAAGCGCCTTTCAAAACTCAGGGCCACATTAGTCATAGGATAGGTTTTTCTGTGGGTGAGCAGTGGCAGCCACATGCGCCAGCGTTCACTCAACCCGGAAGTAACTCAAATAGATCGAAAACTAGCTAGCTTGATAGCTAATTGTGGAAGTAACTCAAATAGATAGAAAGCTAGCTAGCTAATTGATAATTAATAGATAGCCAATAGCCATCTTACAGATTAAATGTCACAAATAAAGTTTTCAATTCATGATGCGGTTTTGTTGTAATTAAAGCATGTTGTTGCATCGCAGACATATTTGAAATACTTGAAATTGTGTTCTGAACTTGTCTGTCAAGTGAAACGCTCTCACCAAAACCTTTGAGTCCTGTCGAAAAAAATGGCACAAACTAATGTTAATCTGTTATTTTTTTCAAAATAATTATTTGATCATAAAGAAGATATTTAAACAATGCTGGAACATCCATAGCACAAAAAATTGGGTGGAAAGAAAAACGGCTCCCATTACCTCCTCTTGGTGGACTATGAACGTGACGTCATCACCCGGGGCCACAGCCAGCATCTGGCCTTTGATGCGCACTTGCAGTCCTTTAGGGGGCAGCAGAGGGCAGTTACTTTGTTTGCCCCTCTGCGCCTTGTTCAGCCCTCCCTCGCACACATTTGACAGCACCTTGCGGTACCTGAACAAAACAAAAAAAGGTCCAAAACTTCCAACACTAATTCAGAATCTGCACATGGCTGTTCGATTTTTATTTTTTTTGTTCAACTATTAAACACATCAACAAGTGATTCTTTTCAGCATATCACTTTTTTTCATTTTTTTTCATGTCAATGTAATGATAATTGAATTATAAACTACTTCATATTGAATGTTTGTCGCATATTCTGGTTTGTATAATTGCAGCATTAAACAGAAAATGGATTGAGTGTGATGTGATCATGAAGTGGTCAACAAGAAAACAAAGACAACGTATTCCATGTTGTTGCACAGACCCTGTGCTGGACTCAAAGGTTCGCCCCGGCTGGCAGTCATCCGGCGGTGAGTCGGGATGGTGCCAAAAGTCAGCAAAGCATCGTCCGCTTTCAGCGAGGGATGGCTCAAAACCGTAGTCGCTGCCAAAAAGTGTGACAAAAATGAAGTATTTTGTCCTCGTGGCTTTTTACCATCTTGACGGGCTTACCAGTTGAAGTCCTGCTCGGTGCACCGGCAGACTTTCGTCCCGAGAGTTGAAGTGTAGCTTTTTCCTTTGACACAGAACGCAGTGTCTTTCCTTCTCCGGAAAGTTTGCTCTTTGCCCATGATGCACTTTTCGCCCTGATGGGAAATGACAAGGAGATGCTTCCGTCTGTGTAAGCTCTCAGTCATAGAGGAGTGGTCGATGAAAAGGTTTCTTCAGCCGTCATCTGTACTTCTTTGAAGGTGTCGGACGTTTCGCTTCTTATCCAAGAGGTTTCGTCAGCGAACTAAAAGTTTTAGCTGATAGTTTTGGCCCTATATATCCCTACTGTCCAGACGTGGCGGTGCCGGACTCTGCTATGATAGGTCCCTGCTCTCAGGTTGGGGGGAGCAGAGGATTATTCCCTGAGGCTACACTAATTACTTCTATTGCCCTGCCTGATTATGGGCTCTACGACTGGCCTGATTGCCCCATTTGCTTTGGTATCACCTCATCAGCATAACTCAACCTATGTGGTCTACGAAGTCTGTCGCTGACGAAGTCTCTTGGATAAGAAGTGAAACGTCCGACACCTTCAAAGAAGTACAGATGACGGCTGAAGAAACCTCATCGAAGGAGATGCTTTGTTTTCCTGTGATTTTGGCCACCCTCGTGTGTGTGTGTGTTGTGTGTGTTACCTGCACGTCACTGAGCTGCCAGGATTCATAGTCAGCCTCTGTACATTGGCGGGGAAATGACTGCCGAAAATCCACTTTGACCAGTTCCCAGTCGGACCGGTAGCTGATGTGTCCGAAGACGCTGCGGCCAAACAAGCACAAAGGCCACTTTCAAAAACGTCTGATGATTGGATTTCATTTTGCCAAAAGTAAAATATATGGCTTGGCAACGTTGTTCTAATTCATATCAGACAACCTCCAGATCTTGTCACCATCGCGCGTGTGCGTGCGTGCACGCGATGGAAAATCCCAGAGGTAAAAATGGAGTCTTTGTGAGTCGATCTGTGACCTTCCCGGGGCATTATAGCCGAGGGGCCTTATCTGACCTTATCTGCCGTCAGAGCGAGAAGAGATGTGACAGGTTGCACTGAGTGAGCTGCCCTGAATGATTTTCCACTCTAGTGGGGGCGGTCATCGGCAACATTTGTGGCCAAGAAGTAGCTTTCGTGAAGATCACATCTCCTATTTTCTCTTGCATAATATTGCAACGTGACATTTCACGTTTGACAAAAATGATAGAATTCTCATGTGGTCATGAGCTAAAGAATTAGTTTAAAGCTTCTTAGCTACTAGTTTGCTAAATTGAGGTAAATAATTTGTTTAATGCTAATCAGCTATTAGCTTGCATACTTGAGGTAAATAATGTGTTTAATGCTAATCAACTACTAGCTTGCACACTTGAGGTAGAGAATTTGTTTAACGCTAATCAACTACGAGCTTGCTAACTTGAGGGAAAAATATAGTTTAATGCATTTCAGCTACCTGCTTGCTAACTTGAGGTAAATAATTGGTTCAATGCTAATCAGCTACGAGCTTGCCAACTTGGGGTAAATAATTTGTCTAATGCTAATTAGCTAAAAGCTTGCTAACATGAGGAAAATAATTTGTTCAATGCTATTCAGCTACCTGCTTGCTAACTTGAGGTAAAGAATTTCTTTAATGCTAATCAGTACGAGCTTGCTAACTTGAGGTAAATATTTTTTTATGCTAATCAGATACAACCTTGCTAACTTGAAGTAAAACATTTCTTTAATGCTAATCAGCTATGAGCTTGCTAACTTTAGGTAAAGAATTTGTCTAATGCTAATCATCTACAAGTTTGCTAACCTGAGGTAAAGAATTTGTTTAATTCTAATTAGCTACTAGCTTGCTAACTTTAGGTGAATACTTTATTTAATGCTAATCAGCTACTAGTTTGCAAACTTGAGGTAAAGAATTTGTTTCATGCTCATCAGCTAGTAGCATGATAACTTGGGATGCGCGCAACCGACTCACGTCATCACCAAGGTCTCGTCTCCTGGCTCGCTCAGGAGCCCGTCGACAAAAACGGAGGTGCTGGTGAAGTTGTGGACCGTCCACGTGTGGCCCTCGTCGATACTAAACCTGTGAGGGGGGCAAAAATGAGTGGTTGGAATTTGTACCGTGACCACATTTGCGACCCTTGTGCATATGTTTCTTAGTATAGAAAATAATATACAAATAAAACTTGAAAAAAGAATGCAAAAAAAAAAAACGAAACACTTTTTTTAGTTCAATATAATAAACATTGTGCTGTTTTTCTTGACGTATGTATATTGGCCACAAGAGGGCAGTAGATTACACAAATCTTTTTTTTAATTGAAATGAAATCTGTGAAAATTGTTTTTTCCATCAACAAGCATTTTATTTAGTAAAAAGCATCCCCTGTTATATCAAGAATGCCTACTTGAGTATCTTGAGTGGAATTGAAGTGTCCTTGATGGCCACGATCACCCCACCGTGGTCGAGATACAGAATGTGATGCTCTTCCTCAAAAACCTTGGTGGAGAGGGGGAATTGGTGAGCGCCAGTTTCAGTAAACAATGGTAAAAATAGTACTTCTTAAAAAAACACATTCTAAATTCATCAGCTAATGTTGCTAAAATGTGTGCATTTTTTTTTATTCGCTGTCGAGTTGCACAGGGATCTGCATTTGGACTAAATTGACAATGTGGGAAACTAAGAACAGTAAAGCTATCCCATCGTGTCTTATTTATTCATATTTGTGTACTTTAATGGTTATTTAAAAATGGATAAATCTATTTCAACCAGTGCAGTATAGGATGATTAACTAAATGCTTTCCACATACATATTAGTTCTCATATTAAATTTATTTATTGTTATGGATGACTATTAATTTTGTACTTTTTTTTATTCAATTATTTTAAAATTAAAATGTAATAATTTGATGCTTTTACTATAGATATGTGACATAATTTTATAGTTTTTTTCTTGTATTCATTGGCATTATTTATTATCTTTGCAATTATTTTCCAATTTTGACGATGATCAACTCGATATGCTCTATTTTGAATGATTGATTGGTGATGATTATTTGAATTATTGCGACACTATTTTTGATCAATAAAGTTGAAGGAAAGGGCTTGAAACAGGGACTAACATCTGAAAACTGGGGGATTGACATTCGTCGTCTGAGGACATTCCCGCGCCCTCTGGTGACCGTGTCGGAGCAAGCGAGGGATAAAGAGAGTTTTAAACCCCTTCAACTGAGAGTCGGTTTGAACGGAACCCGATAATTTTGGTAAGCGATATCTGACATCAAGTATCCCGACTTGCGAGTACATTTTCCGGGTAAACCGATGGACGGGCGGAGGATTAACGGTCATATCTACCTGTCTCCATGTCTTCCCGCAGTCTGACGTGATGTACATTTCTTCTTTGTACTCAACTAGCTTGGAGCCGAGGTTACCTGAAGGAAAATAGAAAGAAAGTAAATGAACATACAATTGCAGGCTAAGAGAAAAAAAATAACAATAAATTAAAGAAAAGTAACCTGCTCCCATGATGAGACCCGGAGCAGAATCTTTGGTGTGGACAGTCCCGGACACATAGGGGTTATCCGCCCAGCGCAGGTGAAGATGGAGGTGGCAGTCGGGCTACAGAGAAGTAAACACTAAGTGGTGGGGGAGGGGCAATTTCATGCCAGCGCCAAAGCGCCGAAGCTGAACGAAAAGGTTTGTGCAATTACGGTACTTGAATGGCCCAAATGTTGAGGCAAATCTGTCAAAATCTCCTTGGTTTAGGAATTTTACTGGGAAAATGCGAGAATTTGGTTGAACTTCCTTTCACAAAATGTCCCAAATGAGATGAAACAATAACAAAAAATAAATAAAGAAATAAAGAAAGAAAAGCTAATACGTCAATTGTCTCTTAATTTGAACATTGGGAAATTCAAAATATCAAAGCGGAGCCTCAAAATAGTTTTTGGGAATGCGGGAGGAAACCAGAGGACCTGGAAAAATCCCACGCAGGACCAGCGCGTACATACAAACTCCACATAGGGAGGCTCCAGGACAGAATAGAAACCCAGACTGTGAGTTCAACGCGCCAAGCACTGGCCCACCGGACCGCGTTGTCTGCATTCATATCCGTGCAAATTATTTGAATGGAAAAATGTTTGAAACGTGAGCCGCTTACCGCTTTACAGGTGATTGGCTTTCCGTTCATGTCAGTGGTAGGCGGGGTCAAAGGCTGCCAATCTCGTCCTTTATTGTAGGTGATGACGGTGCTCACTTTGCCGTCCACCCTCTGATTGGCTAGGAAGACCCCTTTGATCCCGCGCACCTGCATTCAAATCATCGTTCACCGCAAACCAAAAACGTCACCAAACGGGTTTATAGTGCGGATATGTTGCCTATTTGCTCACGAAAGGGAAACTCTGCATTATGATATGACATCATAAAATCATTTTTTAAAAGTTGCAGAGTTTGGCATGCATGTGGCCAAACCACCTGGTTAATGTTTTTTTGGAGAAAAATAAAACAAAAAACACAAAAAAAGGCTAAATTAAAATGTTGCTCCCTTATCGTGGTTAATGGTGACTGAGACCCTGACACATTCAGTGAGAAACTGCATTGGAGCAATTTCAGATGTTCAGTTTTACCTCCAGGATATCGATGAGAACCATCTCCTCAGGCTGCCGGGTGCTCCTAACGTTCTCCAGCACGATGGAGTAGTAGACCCCCCGCGTGTCTGATTGGTACAGGTTATACGTGTCCGTCTGGTACCACTCCTGGAGAGCCAAGAAGACCTGCTGCTCGTCCGTACTCACTATCTGAACGTCCTAAACAGGATAAACGTATCTCAACAAATGCCTTGACTCCTTACGTCAGGGGTGTCAAAGTCATTTTTTGCCGCGGGCCACATTGTAGTTATGGTTTCCTCTCGAGGGCCGTTATGAATTTGGGGAACCCATTAGAATGTTTAAATCCCTTCAAATATTATTGTCGCATATTCTGGTTTGTATAATTGCAGCATTAAACAGAAAATGGATTGAGTGTGATGTGATCATGAAGTGGTCAACAAGAAAACAAAGACAACGTATTCCATGTTGGTGCACAGACCCTGTGCTGGACTCAAAGGTTCGCCCCGGCTGGCAGTCATCCGGCGGTGAGTCGGGATGGTGCCAAAAGTCAGCAAAGCATCGTCCGCTTTCAGCGAGGGATGGCTCAAAACCGTAGTCGCTGCCAAAAAGTGTGACAAAAATGAAGTATTTTGTCCTCGTGGCTTTTTACCATCTTGACGGGCTTACCAGTTGAAGTCCTGCTCGGTGCACCGGCAGACTTTCGTCCCGAGAGTTGAAGTGTAGCTTTTTCCTTTGACACAGAACGCAGTGTCTTTCCTTCTCCGGAAAGTTTGCTCTTTGCCCATGATGCACTTTTCGCCCTGATGGGAAATGACATGGAGATGCTTCCGTCTGTGTAAGCTCTCAGTCATAGAGGAGTGGTCCATCGATGAAAAGGTTTCTTCAGCCGTCATCTGTACTTCTTTGAAGGTGTCGGACGTTTCGCTTCTTATCCAAGAGGTTTCGTCAGCGAACTAAAAGTTTTAGCTGGTAGTTTTGGCCCTATATATCCCTACTGTCCAGACGTGGCGGTGCCGGACTCTGCTATGATAGGTCCCTGCTCTCAGGTTGGGGGGAGCAGAGGATTATTCCCTGAGGCTACACTAATTACTTCTATTGCCCTGCCTGATTATGGGCTCTACGACTGGCCTGATTGCCCCATTTGCTTTGGTATCACCTCATCAGCATAACTCAACCTATGTGGTCTACGAAGTCTGTCGCTGACGAAGTCTCTTGGATAAGAAGTGAAACGTCCGACACCTTCAAAGAAGTACAGATGACGGCTGAAGAAACCTCATCAAAGGAGATGCTTTGTTTTCCTGTGATTTTGGCCACCCTCGTGTGTGTGTGTGTTGTGTGTGTTACCTGCACGTCACTGAGCTGCCAGGATTCATAGTCAGCCTCTGTACATTGGCGGGGAAATGACTGCCGAAAATCCACTTTGACCAGTTCCCAGTCGGACCGGTAGCTGATGTGTCCGAAGACGCTGCGGCCAAACAAGCACAAAGGCCACTTTCAAAAACGTCTGATGATTGGATTTCATTTTGACAAAAGTAAAATATATGGCTTGGCAACGTTGTTCTAATTCATATCAGACAACCTCCAGATCTTGTCACCATCGCGCGTGTGCGTGCATGCACGCGATGGAAAATCCCAGAGGTAAAAATGGAGTCTTTGTGAGTCGATCTGTGACCTTCCCGGGGCATTATAGCCGAGGGGCCTTATCTGACCTTATCTGCCGTCAGAGCGAGAAGAGATGTGACAGGTTGCACTCCAGCTCACTTGACGATGTTAGAGATTGGGAGGAGTGAGCTGCCCTGAATGATTTTCCACTCTAGTGGGGGCGGTCATCGGCAACATTTGTGGCCAAGAAGTAGCTTTCGTGAAGATCACATCTCCTATTTTCTCTTGCATAATATTGCAACGTGACATTTCACGTTTGACAAAAATGATAGAATTCTCATGTGGTCATGAGCTAAAGAATTAGTTTAAAGCTTCTTAGCTACTAGTTTGCTAAATTGAGGTAAATAATTTGTTTAATGCTAATCAGCTATTAGCTTGCATACTTGAGGTAAATAATGTGTTTAATGCTAATCAACTACTAGCTTGCACACTTGAGGTAGAGAATTTGTTTAACGCTAATCAACTACGAGCTTGCTAACTTGAGGGAAAAATATAGTTTAATGCATTTCAGCTACCTGCTTGCTAACTTGAGGTAAATAATTGGTTCAATGCTAATCAGCTACGAGCTTGCCAACTTGGGGTAAATAATTTGTCTAATGCTAATTAGCTAAAAGCTTGCTAACATGAGGAAAATAATTTGTTCAATGCTATTCAGCTACCTGCTTGCTAACTTGAGGTAAAGAATTTCTTTAATGCTAATCAGTACGAGCTTGCTAACTTGAGGTAAATATTTTTTATGCTAATCAGATACAACCTTGCTAACTTGAAGTAAAACATTTCTTTAATGCTAATCAGCTATGAGCTTGCTAACTTTAGGTAAAGAATTTGTCTAATGCTAATCATCTACAAGTTTGCTAACCTGAGGTAAAGATTTGTTTTAATTCTAATTAGCTACTAGCTTGCTAACTTTAGGTGAATACTTTATTTAATGCTAATCAGCTACTAGTTTGCAAACTTGAGGTAAAGAATTTGTTTCATGCTCATCAGCTAGTAGCATGATAACTTGGGATGCGCGCAACCGACTCACGTCATCACCAAGGTCTCGTCTCCTGGCTCGCTCAGGAGCCCGTCGACAAAAACGGAGGTGCTGGTGAAGTTGTGGACCGTCCACGTGTGGCCCTCGTCGATACTAAACCTGTGAGGGGGGCAAAAATGAGTGGTTGGAATTTGTACCGTGACCACATTTGCGACCCTTGTGCATATGTTTCTTAGTATAGAAAATAATATACAAATAAAACTTGAAAAAAGAATGCAAAAAAAAAAAACGAAACACTTTTTTTAGTTCAATATAATAAACATTGTGCTGTTTTTCTTGACGTATGTATATTGGCCACAAGAGGGCAGTAGATTACACAAATCTTTTTTTTAATTGAAATGAAATCTGTGAAAATTGTTTTTTCCATCAACAAGCATTTTATTTAGTAAAAAGCATCCCCTGTTATATCAAGAATGCCTACTTGAGTATCTTGAGTGGAATTGAAGTGTCCTTGATGGCCACGATCACCCCACCGTGGTCGAGATACAGAATGTGATGCTCTTCCTCAAAAACCTTGGTGGAGAGGGGGAATTGGTGAGCGCCAGTTTCAGTAAACAATGGTAAAAATAGTACTTCTTAAAAAAACACATTCTAAATTCATCAGCTAATGTTGCTAAAATGTGTGCATTTTTTTTATTCGCTGTCGAGTTGCACAGGGATCTGCATTTGGACTAAATTGACAATGTGGGAAACTAAGAACAGTAAAGCTATCCCATCGTGTCTTATTTATTCATATTTGTGTACTTTAATGGTTATTTAAAAATGGATAAATCTATTTCAACCAGTGCAGTATAGGATGATTAACTAAATGCTTTCCACATACATATTAGTTCTCCTATTAAATTTATTTATTGTTATGGATGACTATTAATTTTGTACTTTTTTTAATTCAATTATTTTAAAATTAAAATTTAATAATTTGATGCTTTTACTATAGATATGTGGCATAATTTTATAGTTTTTTTCTTGTATTCATTGGCATTATTTATTATCTTTGCAATTATTTTCCAATTTTGACGATGATCAACTCGATATGCTCTATTTTGAATGATTGATTGGTGATGATTATTTGAATTATTGCGACACTATTTTTGATCAATAAAGTTGAAGGAAAGGGCTTGAAACAGGGACTAACATCTGAAAACTGGGGGATTGACATTCGTCGTCTGAGGACATTCCCGCGCCCTCTGGTGACCGTGTCGGAGCAAGCGAAGGATAAAGAGAGTTTTAAACCCCTTCAACTGAGAGTCGGTTTGAACGGAACCCGATAATTTTGGTAAGCGATATCTGACATCAAGTATCCCGACTTGCGAGTACATTATCCGGGTAAACCGATGGACGGGCGGAGGATTAACGGTCATATCTACCTGTCTCCATGTCTTCCCGCAGTCTGACGTGATGTACATTTCTTCTTTGTACTCAACTAGCTTGGAGCCGAGGTTACCTGAAGGAAAATAGAAAGAAAGTAAATGAACATACAATTGCAGGCTAAGAGAAAAAAATAACAATAAATTAAAGAAAAGTAACCTGCTCCCATGATGAGACCCGGAGCAGAATCTTTGGTGTGGACAGTCCCGGACACATAGGGGTTATCCGCCCAGCGCAGGTGAAGATGGAGGTGGCAGTCGGGCTACAGAGAAGTAAACACTAAGTGGTGGGGGAGGGGCAATTTCATGCCAGCGCCAAAGCGCCGAAGCTGAACGAAAAGGTTTGTGCAATTACGGTACTTGAATGGCCCAAATGTTGAGGCAAATCTGTCAAAATCTCCTTGGTTTAGGAATTTTACTGGGAAAATGCGAGAATTTGGTTGAACTTCCTTTCACAAAATGTCCCAAATGAGATGAAACAATAACAAAAAATAAATAAAGAAATAAAGAAAGAAAAGCTAATACGTCAATTGTCTCTTAATTTGAACATTGGGAAATTCAAAATATCAAAGCGGAGCCTCAAAATAGTTTTTGGGAATGCGGGAGGAAACCAGAGGACCTGGAAAAATCCCACGCAGGACCAGCGCGTACATACAAACTCCACATAGGGAGGCTCCAGGACAGAATAGAAACCCAGACTGTGAGTTCAACGCGCCAAGCACTGGCCCACCGGACCGCGTTGTCTGCATTCATATCCGTGCAAATTATTTGAATGGAAAAATGTTTGAAACGTGAGCCGCTTACCGCTTTACAGGTGATTGGCTTTCCGTTCATGTCAGTGGTAGGCGGGGTCAAAGGCTGCCAATCTCGTCCTTTATTGTAGGTGATGACGGTGCTCACTTTGCCGTCCACCCTCTGATTGGCTAGGAAGACCCCTTTGATCCCGCGCACCTGCATTCAAATCATCGTTCACCGCAAACCAAAAACGTCACCAAACGGGTTTATAGTGCGGATATGTTGCCTATTTGCTCACGAAAGGGAAACTCTGCATTATGATATGACATCATAAAATCATTTTTTAAAAGTTGCAGAGTTTGGCATGCATGTGGCCAAACCACCTGGTTAATGTTTTTTTGGAGAAAAATAAAACAAAAAACACAAAAAAAGGCTAAATTAAAATGTTGCTCCCTTATCGTGGTTAATGGTGACTGAGACCCTGACACATTCAGTGAGAAACTGCATTGGAGCAATTTCAGATGTTCAGTTTTACCTCCAGGATATCGATGAGAACCATCTCCTCAGGCTGCCGGGTGCTCCTAACGTTCTCCAGCACGATGGAGTAGTAGACCCCCCGCGTGTCTGATTGGTACAGGTTATACGTGTCCGTCTGGTACCACTCCTGGAGAGCCAAGAAGACCTGCTGCTCGTCCGTACTCACTATCTGAACGTCCTAAACAGGATAAACGTATCTCAACAAATGCCTTGACTCCTTACGTCAGGGGTGTCAAAGTCATTTTTTGCCGCGGGCCACATTGTAGTTATGGTTTCCTCTCGAGGGCCGTTATGAATTTGGGGAACCCATTAGAATGTTTAAATCCCTTCAAATATTACATATAGAGCACACAGCAAATTAATGAATAACTCGTTTTCAAATCTGAAGTCAAGAATAATGGCTTTTATTGTGGTTGACATCCAAAAATATGAAATTTTGGCTCAGACTTTAGCAATCATCATGGAATTTAACAAGTTTGATTTGCTTTCGCGGGCCGAAAAAAATTATGTGGCGGGCCGGATTTGGCCCGCGGGCCTTGACTTTGACACCTGTGCCTTACGTCATACAAAAATCACATTGTGGTAATTGATGACCTTTAGAATGAAAAAAAAACAAAAACAAACGGTGTCAGGAGAGAGCCAAAACAAATTTTGTTATGTTGCGTTAACCCAACAAGGCCTCGTATTGCGCAATGTGTGCGTATCGTCATGAAAGCCGTCTGAACTGCCGACAGCGCATCAATGGTAGCAATCTGTCCTCCTTACCCTTGCTCAAAAATACATTTCCCCGAGCGCCGCGTTCAATCAGCGCACTTCAATAGTACTCAGGCTTGCGTAGCAGCATCAGCCCCGCCTCCACTCCCCCATGGCACGTCCGAGCCAGCCACGTTTATCGTCTTTGCGTAAGCCAGCGACACGAAACGCCATTTCCATCGACGCTCTGAACATCGTTTTTGGCGCTGGGCTCGAATTCACTCTTGCGTTTGACAAGCGAAAGCTTATTTAACTAAATGTCGTGAAATGAGCCCATTTGCCGGAGCAAAGTTGCGACAAATCAAATGTATGGAAGAAATTCTAAAAGCAGCGATTGCATCAAGGCGAAACAAAATGTGTCCCAAAACCTAAACCCGAGCCTTTGTTCCATGACAAAACTCGCGCAGCTAGACAGGCGTGTCGTAAAGTAGAATGTAAGTGGAAAAAAAGACAAATTGCAGGCAGTGTCTGAAATAATGTCTGCCCGGACGCCCGGGGCGTGCAACTTTTACGTCGGGCGTACAACGTACAGAATGTCTCGGCCCGAGTGGACAAAAAAAAAAAAAAAAAAAAAAAAAAAAAAGTTTTTTTTTTTCAAATCAAACGTTTGCTTTATTCCGATTTTCAAATCTTCGTTAGTTTTGGAAATTTCGGAATTTCGTTTCGTTTGGCAATTTGCATACTCGGCAGCCAATCAGAAGGCGGCATCGAATAACTTCGTGTTCCGGGTGAATTTGCATATCATTTTCCAAAGTAGACGCACAGAGAACACAAGAAAAATGGATAAGTAGTTAGGAATCAAGCCAAAACCTCAACCCCAGAAGAATGATTCAAAAGAAGCTAACAAAATTTATGATGCTACAAAACGTAAACATACATTAAAAGCATCGTAGAAAGAGGAGTTCACGTGGCTTGTAGCAGACAATGCAAAGCAAACATTGTATTGTGCAACCTGCCGGGAAGTGTATGGACAAACGACAACTGGAGCAAAATCATCAGCAAGGGATATTTACCATAAATAAAGCAAGGGAGCATTTGTGGTAGGTACATTTATTACTTAATTTTAAAGTGTTGTTCTGTTCTATATTCTGATTATCAATTCTTAATACTTGGCAACAATGGGTTTTTCTTGCGATTAGTCGTTTTATTGCGTTTCAACTTGTGAAAAATGGGGCAGGCAACTTTATGGCTGGGCAGGCAACTTTTCAGAGTTGTCTGCCCTGGTGTCCGCTAACTTTTTGTCATGAGTTTCAGACACTGGTGCAGGCCTCGTATCAATTATGGAAAGACTGCTGGTGTAATTAGAAAATCACCGTACAAGAGGCTAAAAGAGAATATTTGTCTGACTTTATTCAAGCTAACCGTCACAACCCACGTATAGTATTTAAAACCATCGATTCTGTACTCAAACCCCCTCCGCCTTCACCCGAGATGTGCAACAGATTCCTTCGGTTTTACATTGATAAGGTTTCGACTGGTAGGACTCTAGCTACAAATACCACATTCGATCCTTCTGTCAATGTTCTGTGTTCAGCTATGCTAAATTCCTTTGAAGCTGTGTGAAGGATCTGGGTCGCCCTGTGACTCTTTTCCAAATTTCTTTAAGAAAGTTCTCCCGAGTGCTGGCACATCGGTCTTAGCCATTATCAACAGCAGCCTTTCTTCTGACATTGTCCCCCAACAGTTTAAACATGCAGTTGTCCAACCTTTGATCAAGAAACCTGGTCTTGAACAAGATCTTCTTTGATTCGCATATTTGTTTTGGCAAAAAATTTTACGTCAGATGCCCTTCCTGACACAACCCTCTGTATTTATCCGGGCTTGGGACCGGCACAATAAGACACTGGCTTGTGCCCCCTTGTGGCTACATTTGGTCTTGAACAAGATGTACTGTCAAATTTTGGGCCATTTTCCAAACTGCCTTTTATTTCAAAATTGCTCTAAAAAGTGGTGCATATGCAGTTGAAATCTTCATCTCGGATGAACATAACATCTTGGAGGTCTTCGTCAGGTTTCAAGACGATGCATAGCACTGAGTCAGCCCTGTAACGGCTTTCTAATGACATCCTCCTGGCCAATGACGATGGAGATTATGTTTGTCTGGTTGTATTAGATCTGACTGCAGCATTTTGATACAGTGGATCACAGTATTCTACTGTCTTGTTTGCAGCACTGGGTGGGCATTACCCGTAGTGCTCTTGATTGGTTTAGGTCCTACCTTTCTGACAGAACCTTTTGTGTTCGCCTTGGCTGCTCTGTGTCACATACTGCCTCTGTATCATGTGGTGTTGCGCAGAGTTCAATTTTGGGACCTATGTTGTTCTCACTATACTTGCTCCCACTGGGTTCCATTATGGGATTTCCTTCCACTGCGATGCAGATGACTGTCAGATCTGTCCCACTGAGCAAAGAAGACACTTTCTCATTCAGGCCACTTTTATCCTGCCTGCAGGAAATCAAAACCTGGATGGCACTGCACTTCTTGAACTTCAATTAAAAAAAGGCATACTACTATTTGGTCCCCGTGGCTCATGTACATCTCATCCTGTTGCATCCTGTTGTCCTGGGCCCCCTGGCTCCTTATCTGAAGTCAACAGTCTCCAACTTTGGTCTGAAACTGGACAGTGACTTGACCGACAAATTTCTTTCATTTTCGGCAGCTGACTAAAATAAAACCTCTCTCATGACCACCTCAAGTTGTAATTCATGCCTTTGTCACATCTCGGCTCGATTACTGTAATGTGCTTTACTTTGGAGTCTGCCAATCCTCCATGAAGCGTCTCCAGCTGGTCCAGAATGCTGCTGTTCACCTCTTGACTGGTACTCATAAGAGGGAGGACATAAGTCCAACTGTGGCCCTCGTCGATACTAAACCTGTGAGGGGGGCAAAAATGAGTGGTTGGAATTTGTACCGTGACCACATTTGCGACCCTTGTGCATATGTTTCTTAGTATAGAAAATAATATACAAATAAAACTTGAAAAAAGAATGCAAAAAAAAAAAACGAAACACTTTTTTTAGTTCAATATAATAAACATTGTGCTGTTTTTCTTGACGTATGTATATTGGCCACAAGAGGGCAGTAGATTACACAAATCTTTTTTTTAATTGAAATGAAATCTGTGAAAATTGTTTTTTCCATCAACAAGCATTTTATTTAGTAAAAAGCATCCCCTGTTATATCAAGAATGCCTACTTGAGTATCTTGAGTGGAATTGAAGTGTCCTTGATGGCCACGATCACCCCACCGTGGTCGAGATACAGAATGTGATGCTCTTCCTCAAAAACCTTGGTGGAGAGGGGGAATTGGTGAGCGCCAGTTTCAGTAAACAATGGTAAAAATAGTACTTCTTAAAAAAACACATTCTAAATTCATCAGCTAATGTTGCTAAAATGTGTGCATTTTTTTTTATTCGCTGTCGAGTTGCACAGGGATCTGCATTTGGACTAAATTGACAATGTGGGAAACTAAGAACAGTAAAGCTATCCCATCGTGTCTTATTTATTCATATTTGTGTACTTTAATGGTTATTTAAAAATGGATAAATCTATTTCAACCAGTGCAGTATAGGATGATTAACTAAATGCTTTCCACATACATATTAGTTCTCATATTAAATTTATTTATTGTTATGGATGACTATTAATTTTGTACTTTTTTTTATTCAATTATTTTAAAATTAAAATGTAATAATTTGATGCTTTTACTATAGATATGTGACATAATTTTATAGTTTTTTTCTTGTATTCATTGGCATTATTTATTATCTTTGCAATTATTTTCCAATTTTGACGATGATCAACTCGATATGCTCTATTTTGAATGATTGATTGGTGATGATTATTTGAATTATTGCGACACTATTTTTGATCAATAAAGTTGAAGGAAAGGGCTTGAAACAGGGACTAACATCTGAAAACTGGGGGATTGACATTCGTCGTCTGAGGACATTCCCGCGCCCTCTGGTGACCGTGTCGGAGCAAGCGAGGGATAAAGAGAGTTTTAAACCCCTTCAACTGAGAGTCGGTTTGAACGGAACCCGATAATTTTGGTAAGCGATATCTGACATCAAGTATCCCGACTTGCGAGTACATTTTCCGGGTAAACCGATGGACGGGCGGAGGATTAACGGTCATATCTACCTGTCTCCATGTCTTCCCGCAGTCTGACGTGATGTACATTTCTTCTTTGTACTCAACTAGCTTGGAGCCGAGGTTACCTGAAGGAAAATAGAAAGAAAGTAAATGAACATACAATTGCAGGCTAAGAGAAAAAAAATAACAATAAATTAAAGAAAAGTAACCTGCTCCCATGATGAGACCCGGAGCAGAATCTTTGGTGTGGACAGTCCCGGACACATAGGGGTTATCCGCCCAGCGCAGGTGAAGATGGAGGTGGCAGTCGGGCTACAGAGAAGTAAACACTAAGTGGTGGGGGAGGGGCAATTTCATGCCAGCGCCAAAGCGCCGAAGCTGAACGAAAAGGTTTGTGCAATTACGGTACTTGAATGGCCCAAATGTTGAGGCAAATCTGTCAAAATCTCCTTGGTTTAGGAATTTTACTGGGAAAATGCGAGAATTTGGTTGAACTTCCTTTCACAAAATGTCCCAAATGAGATGAAACAATAACAAAAAATAAATAAAGAAATAAAGAAAGAAAAGCTAATACGTCAATTGTCTCTTAATTTGAACATTGGGAAATTCAAAATATCAAAGCGGAGCCTCAAAATAGTTTTTGGGAATGCGGGAGGAAACCAGAGGACCTGGAAAAATCCCACGCAGGACCAGCGCGTACATACAAACTCCACATAGGGAGGCTCCAGGACAGAATAGAAACCCAGACTGTGAGTTCAACGCGCCAAGCACTGGCCCACCGGACCGCGTTGTCTGCATTCATATCCGTGCAAATTATTTGAATGGAAAAATGTTTGAAACGTGAGCCGCTTACCGCTTTACAGGTGATTGGCTTTCCGTTCATGTCAGTGGTAGGCGGGGTCAAAGGCTGCCAATCTCGTCCTTTATTGTAGGTGATGACGGTGCTCACTTTGCCGTCCACCCTCTGATTGGCTAGGAAGACCCCTTTGATCCCGCGCACCTGCATTCAAATCATCGTTCACCGCAAACCAAAAACGTCACCAAACGGGTTTATAGTGCGGATATGTTGCCTATTTGCTCACGAAAGGGAAACTCTGCATTATGATATGACATCATAAAATCATTTTTTAAAAGTTGCAGAGTTTGGCATGCATGTGGCCAAACCACCTGGTTAATGTTTTTTTGGAGAAAAATAAAACAAAAAACACAAAAAAAGGCTAAATTAAAATGTTGCTCCCTTATCGTGGTTAATGGTGACTGAGACCCTGACACATTCAGTGAGAAACTGCATTGGAGCAATTTCAGATGTTCAGTTTTACCTCCAGGATATCGATGAGAACCATCTCCTCAGGCTGCCGGGTGCTCCTAACGTTCTCCAGCACGATGGAGTAGTAGACCCCCCGCGTGTCTGATTGGTACAGGTTATACGTGTCCGTCTGGTACCACTCCTGGAGAGCCAAGAAGACCTGCTGCTCGTCCGTACTCACTATCTGAACGTCCTAAACAGGATAAACGTATCTCAACAAATGCCTTGACTCCTTACGTCAGGGGTGTCAAAGTCATTTTTTGCCGCGGGCCACATTGTAGTTATGGTTTCCTCTCGAGGGCCGTTATGAATTTGGGGAACCCATTAGAATGTTTAAATCCCTTCAAATATTACATATAGAGCACACAGCAAATTAATGAATAACTCGTTTTCAAATCTGAAGTCAAGAATAATGGCTTTTATTGTGGTTGACATCCAAAAATATGAAATTTTGGCTCAGACTTTAGCAATCATCATGGAATTTAACAAGTTTGATTTGCTTTCGCGGGCCGAAAAAAATTATGTGGCGGGCCGGATTTGGCCCGCGGGCCTTGACTTTGACACCTGTGCCTTACGTCATACAAAAATCACATTGTGGTAATTGATGACCTTTAGAATGAAAAAAAAACAAAAACAAACGGTGTCAGGAGAGAGCCAAAACAAATTTTGTTATGTTGCGTTAACCCAACAAGGCCTCGTATTGCGCAATGTGTGCGTATCGTCATGAAAGCCGTCTGAACTGCCGACAGCGCATCAATGGTAGCAATCTGTCCTCCTTACCCTTGCTCAAAAATACATTTCCCCGAGCGCCGCGTTCAATCAGCGCACTTCAATAGTACTCAGGCTTGCGTAGCAGCATCAGCCCCGCCTCCACTCCCCCATGGCACGTCCGAGCCAGCCACGTTTATCGTCTTTGCGTAAGCCAGCGACACGAAACGCCATTTCCATCGACGCTCTGAACATCGTTTTTGTCGCTGGGCTCGAATTCACTCTTGCGTTTGACAAGCGAAAGCTTATTTAACTAAATGTCGTGAAATGAGCCCATTTGCCGGAGCAAAGTTGCGACAAATCAAATGTATGGAAGAAATTCTAAAAGCAGTGATTGCATCAAGGCGAAACAAAATGTGTCCCAAAACCTAAACCCGAGCCTTTGTTCCATGACAAAACTCGCGCAGCTAGACAGGCGTGTCGTAAAGTAGAATGTAAGTGGAAAAAAGACAAATTGCAGGCTGTGTCTGAAATAATGTCTGCCCGGACGCCCGGGGCGTGCAACTTTTACATCGGGCGTACAACGTACAGAACGTCTCTGCCCGAGTGGACGACAACTTAAAAAAAATAAAATAATTTTTTTCAAATCAAACGTTTGCTTTATTCCGATTTTCAAATCTTCGTTAGTTTTGGAAATTTCGGAATTTCGGTTCGTTTGGCAATTTGCAAACTCGGCAGCCAATCAGAAGGCGGCATCGAATAACTTCGTATTCCGGGTGAATTTGCATATCATTTTCCAAAGTAGACGCACAGAGAACACAAGAAAAATGGATAAGTGGTTAGGAATCAAGCCAAAACCTCAACCCCAGAAGAATGATTCAAAAGAAGCTAACAAAATTTATGACGCTACAAAGCGTAAACAAATATTAAAAGCATCGTAGAAAGAGGAGTTCACGTGGCTTGTAGCAGACAATGCAAAGCAAACATTGTATTGTGCAACCTGCCGGGAAGTGTATGGACAAATGACAACTGGAGCAAAATCATCAGCAAGGGATATTTACCATAAATAAAGCAAGGGAGCATTTGTGGTAGGTACATTTATTACTTAATTTTAAAGTGTTGTTCTGTTCTATATTCTGATTATCTGTCAATTCTTAATACTTGGCAACAATGGGTTTTTCTTGCGATTAGTCGTTTTATTGCGTTTCAAGTTGTGAAAAATGGGGCAGGCAACTTTATGGCTGGGCAGGCAACTTTTCAGAGTTGTCTGCCCTGGTGTCCGCTAACTTTTTGTCATGAGTTTCAGACACTGGTGCAGGCCTCGTATCAATTATGGAAAGACTGCTGGTGTAATTAGAAAATCACCGTACAAGAGGCTAAAAGAGAATATTTGTCTGACTTTATTCAAGCTAACCGTCACAACCCACGTATAGTATTTAAAACCATCGATTCTGTACTCAAACCCCCTCCGCCTTCACCCGAGATGTGCAACAGATTCCTTCGGTTTTACATTGATAAGGTTTCGACTGGTAGGACTCTAGCTACAAATACCACATTCGATCCTTCTGTCAATGTTCTGTGTTCAGCTATGCTAAATTCCTTTGAAGCTGTGTGAAGGATCTGGGTCGCCCTGTGACTCTTTTCCAAATTTCTTTAAGAAAGTTCTCCCGAGTGCTGGCACATCGGTCTTAGCCATTATCAACAGCAGCCTTTCTTCTGACATTGTCCCCCAACAGTTTAAACATGCAGTTGTCCAACCTTTGATCAAGAAACCTGGTCTTGAACAAGATCTTCTTTGATTCGCATATTTGTTTTGGCAAAAAATTTTACGTCAGATGCCCTTCCTGACACAACCCTCTGTATTTATCCGGGCTTGGGACCGGCACAATAAGACACTGGCTTGTGCCCCCTTGTGGCTACATTTGGTCTTGAACAAGATGTACTGTCAAATTTTGGGCCATTTTCCAAACTGCCTTTTATTTCAAAATTGCTCTAAAAAGTGGTGCATATGCAGTTGAAATCTTCATCTCGGATGAACATAACATCTTGGAGGTCTTCGTCAGGTTTCAAGACGATGCATAGCACTGAGTCAGCCCTGTAACGGCTTTCTAATGACATCCTCCTGGCCAATGACGATGGAGATTATGTTTGTCTGGTTGTATTAGATCTGACTGCAGCATTTTGATACAGTGGATCACAGTATTCTACTGTCTTGTTTGCAGCACTGGGTGGGCATTACCCGTAGTGCTCTTGATTGGTTTAGGTCCTACCTTTCTGACAGAACCTTTTGTGTTCGCCTTGGCTGCTCTGTGTCACATACTGCCTCTGTATCATGTGGTGTTGCGCAGAGTTCAATTTTGGGACCTATGTTGTTCTCACTATACTTGCTCCCACTGGGTTCCATTATGGGATTTCCTTCCACTGCGATGGAGATGACTGTCAGATCTGTCCCACTGAGCAAAGAAGACACTTTCTCATTCAGGCCACTTTTATCCTGCCTGCAGGAAATCAAAACCTGGATGGCACTGCACTTCTTGAACTTCAATTAAAAAAAGGCATACTACTATTTGGTCCCCGTGGCTCATGTACATCTCATCCTGTTGCATCCTGTTGTCCTGGGCCCCCTGGCTCCTTATCTGAAGTCAACAGTCTCCAACTTTGGTCTGAAACTGGACAGTGACTTGACCGACAAATTTCTTTCATTTTCGGCAGCTGACTAAAATAAAACCTCTCTCATGACCACCTCAAGTTGTAATTCATGCCTTTGTCACATCTCGGCTCGATTACTGTAATGTGCTTTACTTTGGAGTCTGCCAATCCTCCATGAAGCGCCTCCAGCTGGTCCAGAATGCTGCTGTTCACCTCTTGACTGGTACTCATAAGAGGGAGGACATAAGTCCAACCCCAGAATCCCTTCAGTGGCTCCCTATACATTTTAGAGTTATTTTCAGGATCTTATTTGTCTTCAAATGGCCTTGCACCTCCAAGCTCATACACCCCAACATACCTTCCCGACGCTTCAGGTCTGCTGACCAGACATTATTAGATGTGGCAAAAACTAATCAGAGGCTCAAAGGGGATCGAGCCTTTTCCGTTGAGGGTCTCACTCTCTGGAATGACCTGCCACTGAACATTCGGCAAGCCCCGTCGCTGCGCATGTTTAGAACTTGTCTCAAAAACTCACTTGTACTCTTTGGTATTCGAGCATCATTCCGACTTGATCTTGGTTTCACTCCCTGGTGCTTTCTACCATCTTTGTGACTGCCTGTATATGATACCTGTCCATGTTAAGCGCTTTGTTGCAGCTTCTGCTGTTGTTAAAGCATTATATAAATCAATATGTATTGTATCTGTGCGCGTGTGTGTGCGCGCAAGCGAGCCAGGGATCAGAATAACACATACGCAACACCCTTTCAAGCGAATTAAAATAATTTGATATGTGAACAAAAATGGGGCATCAACACATGTAGACAGACAGCATAGTAGTCACAATCATCTGTTTCCGTGTTTTTTGCTCTTCCATAAATGGCAGAGAAGTGCATCGCCTACTGTTGTTCTCCTCTCCACATGGAAGTTATTACATTAAATTCAGTGTTGCTTATCCCTTTTTTGAGTAGCGCGAGGAGGGGGGTGGGGTAGTGTCCAAAACAACAACATGCGGCACGTGTAGCATCCTGGGATCAATCTAATCAATACGGCCAATGCGGCCAGCGTGTAAGCTGCCCACGGAAGAGGTGAGATCGATTGAAATCTTGCAAAAGTCAGCTCCTTTGCTCCCAACTCGACCGAGAGCTCATAAACTGGCCAAAGCTCCGTAAATCCAATGCGTCATGCCACCTTCCATGATGAGCCCTATGTTTTTTTGGCCAATATTTGGCGCTGAAAAAGGGGGAAAATGTGCTAATTCCTTTTTTCTTAGTAGACGTCATGAAACTTTTAGGACTGGAATTAACGCACACCCTACAACCTCCAGGCACGAGCAGATATCAACCCAATGTGACATTTTGAAAATAATTTTGTGTGTACTTGTGTAAAATCCAGCTCCTTGATTTTGGCTGATTTTTTTTTAAACACACTCATGATATAAATTGCGCTAATTGGTTTACTAATTAACATGAATTTTTTGGAAATTTTGTGCGTATTTGTGTGAAATACAGACCCCTTGTTTTTGGATTTTTTTTGAAGACACCCACGAGTAAATTACAATAATCTGTTTACTAATTAACGTCAAAACAATGTGACATTTTTTAAAAATAATTTTGTCCATACTGTATTTGTGTAAAATCAGCCCCTTGATTCAGGATGATACTTTTATCACGCTGTTGTGTCTTGAATGACAAAGCAGACACACACGTTTTGCTTATTATATTTATATCGACCGTGATTTTCTTGCATCAGAAAACATGGGGAAGGGTAGAACATATGCATGCGCAGTCGATGGCAAATGCAAGGTACGGGAACTCCATGCATCCAAACAAATTACAATTAACTTTTGTGGATACACAACGCACACACCCATGATATAAATTACGATAATTGGTCTACTATTTAACATCAAAAAACGCGCCATTTTTGGGGGTAATTTTGTGTCTGTGTAAAATACAGCCCTTTGATTTTGGATACTATTTTCAACACACCCACAATATACGTCTGTGTAAGCTCTCAGTCGTACAGGAGTGATCCATCGATGAGAAGGTTTCTTCAGCCGTCATCTGTACAGATGACGGCTGAAGAAACCTTCTCATCGACACCCACAATATAGGTTACGATAATTCGTTTCTTATTTCAACATCACTTTTTTTTGTAACTTTGTGTGTATTTGTGTAAAATAGAGCCACTTGTTTTTGGATGTTTTTTTTACTATTTAACGGCAAAACGTGACATTTTTAAAAATTAATTTTGTGCGAAATTGTGTAAAATACAGCACCTAGATTTTGGATGATTTTTTTTTCACATCCACAACTATTTGTTTTATTAGCCAACATATCTTTGGTCTAATATCATGGTTGTCATTTATGTTTTAAGAACCCCCAAAAACAAAATCAAGAAATAAGAACTGCAACCGGGGTGCTTGAGAAACACATTGTTCAGTCTTTTCATTCTGACAGGAAATTCAATTTTTAAAAATGCTATTGGGCTAACTCTATGAACATATCAAAGTTGCTTTACCTTTGGCAAGGCATACTTGGGAAACTTCATCTGGGTAAACTCGTTGCGTCGATACGACACATAGTGCTTGGTGCGATTTCCTGTGGTCACCTGGGGAAAAAAAAAAAAAAAAACACAAACAGAACCGAACAAGACGACACAATTATGCTAAAGGGACGCAACAATAACAACAGAGTAAGGTGGCCATTATCATCATCCATTATCATTCAAATAGGGATTGCGCAGTGCTGTGCGTGTGGCCGAAAATCAATTTCAGACAAATCGAGGCGATTTCCGAGGTGTCGTCATCAAATGGCGAATTTGGTCTGCTGGCAGGCCACGAAAAGAAAACGAAAATCTGCGCCGTTGTTTTTGAGATGTGCTGTATTTACCTTGACAAAAACGTAGTCGCCTTGCACCGAAAGAGAGTTGTGGTCGATTTTCCCCAGGAACTGAGCGGTCACCATTTTGTCGGAGCAGTTTTGGATGTGACAGGTCACATACAGGTAACCTACAATGTCCGCAACAAACTTTAAACTCAAGGATAGAGTATGAAACCTTGTTACAGTCAAACCTTGGCTTTTGATCACAATCAGAAGAATTTCAAAGAAACCTTCGAAAACCATAACATTTCCCATTATAATCAATGTAATCAATGTCTGCTTCTTTAAAAAAGTCGATATTGAACAATACAAACACGTCGACTCACAATGGAACACAGGTGTCAAAGCCAAGGCCCGGGGGCCAAATCTGGCCCACCACACCATTTTGTTGGGCCCGCGAAAGCAAATCTAACTCCATGATGCTAGCTAAAGTCCCAACCAAAATTTTAAATTGTCCCATGTCAACCACAATAACAGTCATTATATTTTACTTCAAATTTGAAAACTAGTCATTTATCAATTTGTTGTGCGCTCTATATGTAATATGAGGAGTGGATGAAACCTTCTAATGGCTTCTTCAAATTCATAACGGCCCCAGAGAGGAAACCAGAACTACAATGTGGCCCGTGGCAAAAAAATGACTTTGACACTCCTGCTATACAAGAATAAAGTTCGATTTTCGGTTATCTCAGCCTAACACGTCTGCTTTTTAATAAAAACGTTATTCAACAACACGACTGCGTCAGTCACAATGAGATGCGACACGAGGAAGTGACACATTAGGAAGTGGAGGGGAGTCGAGTGGGGCATTAAGGTGTGCCCAGTTTGATCAAGAATCCATTTTCAGTTGCAAAACAAGGCAGCAAAAGCCCGAAATTTTTGGTCGAAAAACGAATTGGTCGAGAACCAAGACATTTGAAAAAGAGATATGGCCGAGAACCAGCGCCTGGAAACCGATTCCTTTGCAACATGCCTCCGTTTAACCTTGGCAGAGCCCTTTGTGACAATAAGGGCACGCGGGCAAACAGATCGGTTTGGCGCGCCTGATTACGCCGGCAAGGAGAGGGGGAAGGGGACCATGTGGCGTCGCCTCGCCCCAGAAAAGAGCTTCGCTGCCTGGGCGGCTGGCCCAACAAAGGCAAGCCTGTTGACGGGTGACAGCTTTTACATTGCGGGCAGCATCTTCGTGCAGTTTTGTCTTCCTTACTTGAAAACATTTAGTTTCCGGAGAACTTTTTCACTCTCCTCTCTGAACTTCAACCTTCTGGCTTAGTAATTGTGAGTCCAGATGGGATGGCGGAGTGTTGCCATCTCAGGTTTATTGACAAAGATTACGGATTAGGATACACAAAGTAGATGAGTTTCACTTGTGGTTGACAAATCTAACACAGGCACGCACGCACGTAGCCCCAGGGGGGGGAGTTAGCCGCTAACCAGTCCATCTGCTAGTCAGCCGATACTGCTATCTACACAGGCCATCGTGGCCTTCAGCATTATTCTGGTGTGACGCTTTGTGTGCGCAACAAAGTTGAACACGGCTGGGATGCTGACAAGCGAGAAGGAAAGTTAATTTGCTGCCTTTTGCTCATTTTACTGCATCATCTTGACACCCATTAAAATAAATAAATAAAAACAATTAAACTTTAAAACAAATAAATAAATACAATTAAACCGTAAAATAAATAAATACATAAATAAATAAATACATATACAAATAAATAAATAAATACATGTACAAATAAATAAATAAAATAAACCTAAATAAATAACAAATCAAAATAATTATAACGTGAAATAAATAAATCAAGAAATAAAATAAAAAATGAGATGAGATAAAAAATAATACATCAAATAAAAAATAAATAAATGAATAAATAAATAAGCAAGCAAGCTGTACCTCCACTTGTATCCTGCATCTCCATGTGTACCAGGTCAGGATCCACATCAACATCCGTTACCGACCTGGGAGACACACATGTACACACACGCACACATGCGCACGCACACACATATCATTTCACTCGGTGTCTCACACCCACCGCATGTGCACTGTCACACACATGCACTCTCGCACCATCCCAGCGATGGGGACATTCTGTCTCATGCTTATGCATACTCGCTAACACAAACATACGCATAAGTACATAAGTACAAACACAATCACTCTTTGCGCTCACACGCTTACAGTATACGCCTTTAAGAAAGTATGTACGTGTCTATATTGAAAGTAAACAAAGCACTCCATTTTATTTGTTCTCCTTTCAAATTGAGAAGCAATTAGCAGAATTATTTGCACGGAAATTAACAGGAGAACACATTCATCCCCCGGCGTCCAGAATGAGAGTTTTAAACACACACAAAATAATTCAACTGACCAGAATACTCTGTCCTTGGTCACCCGCTCCTGAAGCAAAGTCCACTTGCGGCCCAAATCTGTGGAGGCAAAGAGCTGGCGACACAAGAGTCAAAGTCATACAATTTGTACATTGGAGCTAATCTCGAAATGATCCCATCGCCTACCCGGCCGTCCTTGCAGTAGGCCAGGAGTTTGTCCTCCTCCTTGGGGTGGAAGACCAGCGTGTCTGGTGTGAAAAGGACTCCTTGACGCTGGAAGGAGGACCCTTCGTCCGTGCTGACAGTGGCTCCCTATACATTTTAGAGTTATTTTCAGGATCTTATTTGTCTTCAAATGGCCTTGCACCTCCAAGCTCATACACCCCAACATACCTTCCCGACGCTTCAGGTCTGCTGACCAGACATTATTAGATGTGGCAAAAACTAATCAGAGGCTCAAAGGGGATCGAGCCTTTTCCGTTGAGGGTCTCACTCTCTGGAATGACCTGCCACTGAACATTCGGCAAGCCCCCTCGCTGCGCATGTTTAGAACTTGTCTCAAAAACTCACTTGTACTCTTTGGTATTCGAGCATCATTCCGACTTGATCTTGGTTTCACTCCCTGGTGCTTTCTACCATCTTTGTGACTGCCTGTATATGATACCTGTCCATGTTAAGCGCTTTGTTGCAGCTTCTGCTGTTGTTAAAGCATTATATAAATCAATATGTATTGTATCTGTGCGCGTGTGTGTGCGCGCAAGCGAGCCAGGGATCAGAATAACACATACGCAACACCCTTTCAAGCGAATTAAAATAATTTGATATGTGAACAAAAATGGGGCATCAACACATGTAGACAGACAGCATAGTAGTCACAATCATCTGTTTCCGTGTTTTTTGCTCTTCCATAAATGGCAGAGAAGTGCATCGCCTACTGTTGTTCTCCTCTCCACATGGAAGTTATTACATTAAATTCAGTGTTGCTTATCCCTTTTTTGAGTAGCGCGAGGAGGGGGGTGGGGTAGTGTCCAAAACAACAACATGCGGCACGTGTAGCATCCTGGCATCAATCTAATCAATACGGCCAATGCGGCCAGCGTGTAAGCTGCCCACGGAAGAGGTGAGATCGATTGAAATCTTGCAAAAGTCAGCTCCTTTGCTCCCAACTCGACCGAGAGCTCATAAACTGGCCAAAGCTCCGTAAATCCAATGCGTCATGCCACCTTCCATGATGAGCCCTATGTTTTTTTGGCCAATATTTGGCGCTGAAAAAGGGGGAAAATGTGCTAATTCCTTTTTTCTTAGTAGACGTCATGAAACTTTTAGGACTGGAATTAACGCACACCCTACAACCTCCAGGCACGAGCAGATATCAACCCAATGTGACATTTTGAAAATAATTTTGTGTGTACTTGTGTAAAATCCAGCTCCTTGATTTTGGCTGATTTTTTTTTAAACACACTCATGATATAAATTGCGCTAATTGGTTTACTAATTAACATGAATTTTTTGGAAATTTTGTGCGTATTTGTGTGAAATACAGACCCCTTGTTTTTGGATTTTTTTTGAAGACACCCACGAGTAAATTACAATAATCTGTTTACTAATTAACGTCAAAACAATGTGACATTTTTTAAAAATAATTTTGTCCATACTGTATTTGTGTAAAATCAGCCCCTTGATTCAGGATGATACTTTTATCACGCTGTTGTGTCTTTAATGACAAAGCAGACACACACGTTTTGCTTATTATATTTATATCGACCGTGATTTTCTTGCATCAGAAAACATGGGGAAGGGTAGAACATATGCATGCGCAGTCGATGGCAAATGCAAGGTACGGGAACTCCATGCATCCAAACAAATTACAATTAACTTTTGTGGATACACAACGCACACACCCATGATATAAATTACGATAATTGGTCTACTATTTAACATCAAAAAACGCGCCATTTTTGGGGGTAATTTTGTGTCTGTGTAAAATACAGCCCTTTGATTTTGGATACTATTTTCAACACACCCACAATATACGTCTGTGTAAGCTCTCAGTCGTACAGGAGTGATCCATCGATGAGAAGGTTTCTTCAGCCGTCATCTGTACAGATGACGGCTGAAGAAACCTTCTCATCGACACCCACAATATAGGTTACGATAATTCGTTTCTTATTTCAACATCACTTTTTTTTGTAACTTTGTGTGTATTTGTGTAAAATAGAGCCACTTGTTTTTGGATGTTTTTTTTACTATTTAACGGCAAAACGTGACATTTTTAAAAATTAATTTTGTGCGAAATTGTGTAAAATACAGCACCTAGATTTTGGATGATTTTTTTTCACATCCACAACTATTTGTTTTATTAGCCAACATATCTTTGGTCTAATATCATGGTTGTCATTTATGTTTTAAGAACCCCCAAAAACAAAATCAAGAAATAAGAACTGCAACCGGGGTGCTTGAGAAACACATTGTTCAGTCTTTTCATTCTGACAGGAAATTCAATTTTTAAAAATGCTATTGGGCTAACTCTATGAACATATCAAAGTTGCTTTACCTTTGGCAAGGCATACTTGGGAAACTTCATCTGGGTAAACTCGTTGCGTCGATACGACACATAGTGCTTGGTGCGATTTCCTGTGGTCACCTGGGGAAAAAAAAACAAAAAACACAAACACAACCGAACAAGACGACACAATTATGCTAAAGGGACGCAACAATAACAACAGAGTAAGGTGGCCATTATCATCATCCATTATCATTCAAATAGGGATTGCGCAGTGCTGTGCGTGTGGCCGAAAATCAATTTCAGACAAATCGAGGCGATTTCCGAGGTGTCGTCATCAAATGGCGAATTTGGTCTGCTGGCAGGCCACGAAAAGAAAACGAAAATCTGCGCCGTTGTTTTTGAGATGTGCTGTATTTACCTTGACAAAAATGTAGTCGCCTTGCACCGAAAGAGAGTTGTGGTCGATTTTCCCCAGGAACTGAGCGGTCACCATTTTGTCGGAGCAGTTTTGGATGTGACAGGTCACATACAGGTAACCTACAATGTCCGCAACAAACTTTAAACTCAAGGATAGAGTATGAAACCTTGTTACAGTCAAACCTTGGCTTTTGATCACAATCAGAAGAATTTCAAAGAAACCTTCGAAAACCATAACATTTCCCATTATAATCAATGTAATCAATGTCTGCTTCTTTAAAAAAGTCGATATTGAACAATACAAACACGTCGACTCACAATGGAACACAGGTGTCAAAGCCAAGGCCCGGGGGCCAAATCTGGCCCACCACACCATTTTGTTGGGCCCGCGAAAGCAAATCTAACTCCATGATGCTAGCTAAAGTCCCAACCAAAATTTTAAATTGTCCCATGTCAACCACAATAACAGTCATTATATTTTACTTCAAATTTGAAAACTAGTCATTTATCAATTTGTTGTGCGCTCTATATGTAATATGAGGAGTGGATGAAACCTTCTAATGGCTTCTTCAAATTCATAACGGCCCCAGAGAGGAAACCAGAACTACAATGTGGCCCGTGGCAAAAAAATGACTTTGACACTCCTGCTATACAAGAATAAAGTTCGATTTTCGGTTATCTCAGCCTAACACGTCTGCTTTTTAATAAAAACGTTATTCAACAACACGACTGCGTCAGTCACAATGAGATGCGACACGAGGAAGTGACACATTAGGAAGTGGAGGGGAGTCGAGTGGGGCATTAAGGTGTGCCCAGTTTGATCAAGAATCCATTTTCAGTTGCAAAACAAGGCAGCAAAAGCCCGAAATTTTTGGTCGAAAAACGAAGTGGTCGAGAACCAAGACATTTGAAAAAGAGATATGGCCGAGAACCAGCGCCTGGAAACCGATTCCTTTGCAACATGCCTCCGTTTAACCTTGGCAGAGCCCTTTGTGACAATAAGGGCACGCGGGCAAACAGATCGGTTTGGCGCGCCCAATTACGCCGGCAAGGAGAGGGGGAAGGGGACCATGTGGCGTCGCCTCGCCCCAGAAAAGAGCTTCGCTGCCTGGGCGGCTGGCCCAACAAAGGCAAGCCTGTTGACGGCTGACAGCTTTTACATTGCGGGCAGCATCTTCGTGCAGTTTTGTCTTCCTTACTTGAAAACATTTAGTTTCCGGAGAACTTTTTCACTCTCCTCTCTGAACTTCAACCTTCTGGCTTAGTATTTGTGAGTCCAGATGGGATGGCGGAGTGTTGCCATCTCAGGTTTATTGACAAAGATTACGGATTAGGATACACAAAGTAGATGAGTTTCACTTGTGGTTGACAAATCTAACACAGGCACGCACGCACGTAGCCCCAGGGGGGGAGTTAGCCGCTAACCAGTCCATCTGCTAGTCAGCCGATACTGCTATCTACACAGGCCATCGTGGCCTTCAGCATTATTCTGGTGTGACGCTTTGTGTGCGCAACAAAGTTGAACACGGCTGGGATGCTGACAAGCGAGAAGGAAAGTTAATTTGCTGCCTTTTGCTCATTTTACTGCATCATCTTGACACCCATTAAAATAAATAAATAAAAACAATTAAACTTTAAAACAAATAAATAAATACAATTAAACCGTAAAATAAATAAATACATAAATAAATAAATACATATACAAATAAATAAATAAATACATGTACAAATAAATAAATAAAATAAACCTAAATAAATAACAAATCAAAATAATTATAACGTGAAATAAATAAATCAAGAAATAAAATAAAAAATGAGATGAGATAAAAAATAATACATCAAATAAAAAATAAATAAATGAATAAATAAATAAGCAAGCAAGCTGTACCTCCACTTGTATCCTGCATCTCCATGTGTACCAGGTCAGGATCCACATCAACATCCGTTACCGACCTGGGAGACACACATGTACACACACGCACACATGCGCACGCACACACATATCATTTCACTCGGTGTCTCACACCCACCGCATGTGCACTGTCACACACATGCACTCTCGCACCATCCCAGCGATGGGGACATTCTGTCTCATGCTTATGCATACTCGCTAACACAAACATACGCATAAGTATATAAGTACAAACACAATCACTCTTTGCGCTCACACGCTTACAGTATACACCTTTAAGAAAGTATGTACGTGTCTATATTGAAAGTAAACAAAGCACTCCATTTTATTTGTTCTCCTTTCAAATTGAGAAGCAATTAGCAGAATTATTTGCATGGAAATTAACAGGAGAACACATTCATCCCCCGGCGTCCAGAATGAGAGTTTTAAACACACACAAAATAATTCAACTGACCAGAATACTCTGTCCTTGGTCACCCGCTCCTGAAGCAAAGTCCACTTGCGGCCCAAATCTGTGGAGGCAAAGAGCTGGCGACACAAGAGTCAAAGTCATACAATTTGTACATTGGAGCTAATCTCGAAATGATCCCATCGCCTACCTGGCCATCCTTGCAGTAGGCCAGGAGTTTGTCCTCCTCCTTGGGGTGGAAGACCGTGGTTGGCACAGCGACTTCACAGTGCAGTGGTTGAGTTCAAGACCCGGTCCAGCCTCCCAGTGTGGAGTTTACATGTTTCTCAGGGTCCTGCGGTTTCCTTCCCTGTTCCGAACCCATGCATGGCAAACTGATTGAACATTCTAAATTGTTCCTAGGTGTGAGTGTGTAATGGTTGTTTGTCTCTGTGTGCCCTGGGATAGGCTTCAGCACCCCCCGCGACCCTTATGAGGATTCAGCGGTCTGGAAAATGGATGGTTGGATCGATCGGATTAGGAGATTAATGGCAATGCTAATAGGCAACTATGTTGCAGCGCTTGAACCATGAGAGAAACAAAGTGAACACAAACTGTTCAGCAAAAACACAGAGACAATATGACCAGATTCAACGCGGGTGATGTATTGCAGTGAAAGAATCAGGCAGGGCGGCAAGCTCGCAAAAAAGTCTTTACTAAGAACAATAAGGATGATTCGGTTATCCATAACCAAAACCTCTCACCCCCCGCCCCAAAAAAATGACAATGCTACCCGGTGCATCATTTACAGTGTAATATCTGATTTCATTCCCCTGCCCTTCAACGTCCTCTTTCGTGTTAGCTTCACAGGCCACTAAGGGCTGCTACATTATCTATCAACTTCCCTACCGACCGACCAACTTCCCTACCTACCTACCTTTCTCTCTCTCTCTGTCTCCGTCTCTCTCTATCTTGCTAGCTATCTATCTCTCTAACCTAACTAGCTATTTCGCTAGCGATCTAATCTAGCTATTTCATGGCTAGTTTTCTAAGATAGCAATATATCAGTGTTCTATCCATCTAACCTCAGGCGAGAAGAGGGACAAAGCGGGCAAAGTGAGGAACGCCGCATGTTATGCGAGACGTGGCGTGAGGCCAACATGTCCAACACCATGCCCAAGGTGTCAGATGCAAACCGGGGCTCTTGATACCCACTTTGACAACACCACGAGTGCATTAGCCTCACGCATCTTATGCATGAAACATATTGCCTCGCCATGCACCGTAATCTGGAGTCACGGGATCATGAACTTCTCACACGTTGTTTCTTCTTCCTGATGTCCTTATTACTTCTCATGTGATATGCCACCCCCGAAGTGACTTTTTAATTACATTTCTTCTGTCGTCAAACGAGAGGGAGGAGAAGAGAAACGCTCTGGGCTATTAATCCAAATTTAATTACAAGCTGGGAATCGCAAACAAACGTCTCTGGGCGCATAATAAAAAGTGATTTGGCTTCGATGTGAACAGCGCATTAAGACCTTTAAACACAACATTTGCGCAAGACGTGTGTTTGCAGACCTTCAGCGAGTCAACCAAGCGCAAAGGAAACAAGTAGGTAGTGTAAAACAGCGATCATTCGTTTGCCATTTGCTTAACTTGTTCACTGCCAGCCATGTTCAGAGCAGAATTTTGAATCATTTCCAAGCAAATGGACGCATTTTTCAGGACCCCACAAAATATATTGTGTTCTCTGACATTATTATATTGTCAGAGAACAAGCGTAGTATATGTCGAACAGGACAAAAACAAGACTGATATGCTGATAAGTCATGTACAGATAGAAAACCAAGAAACACTCAAATGCGACAATGGTTTGCTGAGCGGATCAAATTGCACATCTATGGCTTTTAAAAGATATACTAAAGAAATTGATTCAGAAATGTTTGAAATCCGGTTGATGAATTTCAACACAGAGGACAATGAAGCGGTTGATGAAGCTGCGTTTAATTTAGTTTAAAAACATGGTGCGAACTATATAGTGCTACCTCGACTTCCAAAATTACCTGGTTCTGCAAGAAATTTCTTCACAAGAAAATCTTGTAAATCAAGACGCGTTTTCGATGTAAATGCCCTAATCCGTTCCAAGCCAACCCCAAATTTAGATGTAAATGTTTTCTAAAGCATAAACATGAATACAAATATGTAACTAATACACATTATAATCAGAGTTGCTTTTATCCAGTGAAGTGCAGTCAGGGGAGGCAGGTGAGGCTGTGCCTCACCTGTCATCATGGAAATGTCAAATGACAAAATGAATTAAACAGTTACATTAATTTAGTGATTTGTACTTTAACGTTCTTTTCCATTTAACTTCACCATTTTTTGCATTTTTTTTTAATCGCTGAATTTTCACATTTACTGTTCAAATAAGTGGAGACGAGTGGTGAGACAGCAGCCGGCTGTGCCTCACCATGGATTGCGCAATCACTATGCTAACTGTGCTGGCTTGCTCTGCAGTGACAACGCATTGCTGTCTCTCTGCATATTGCTATTTAAGTGTTCAAAAGCTTTTAGTATATGAACTAAATTTTTACAGTTTAGCTGGTGTATATAATGTACAGTCACTGTACCTTATAAACACTGTACTACAGTGTTTATTTTGTTTTTATCAAAAACTGTGTGCATAGGTAAGGCACACAGTTCTCCTGCCTCATGACAGGGGGCGCTGGTGATTACAGATTCTTCTTGCGACTCCTCGGCTGCAGAATAATAGAATTAGTGACAGCAAGCTACAGTAAACAGTTAGCAAGTTAAGTGCAACCATCCAGTCATTTTTGCGTGTTGCTTGGCCTTATTTTCAGAATGGAGGATTACATATCTAAATTGAAAGAATTTTCTAAACTGGACTTTCAATCGAAGCAGGAGATAATAATTAAAGGAAGACCAACACCGGACTGTACAGCTCACAAACGGTGAGGGATGAATGTAAATCTCTTGGACAGCTTCTCAGCTTTTGGCCAAGAAGGATCTCATTGAAACTATTCCTTGCTTCTGCTCGGACTCACTGTTCCAGCTACTACAGCATCAGTGGAGCGGTCATTCTCAGCACAAAAGACTGAAAACATACAGTCGGAACAGGAGTGATCAAGGATGACTTTCTTCACTGGCAGTGATGTCCATTGAGACAGAGAGACTTGGACTTCATTTATAAGTAAAGGTAACACAATAATAACATTTTCTTAGTTCTTTTCTTATGCTTTGCAGTTTGTATACAGTTTATATAAAGAATGCTGACATGACATTTTAAACAAAACACGTTAACTGTTTGTTTGTTTATATGTTTGTAAATCTGACTGTGATGGCGTCAGTGCTTCACCAGCCATGAACCTCACCGCACGTCACTGCTTTTAACAATCCTTCACAACTGTCCAAAACAAACATCAGCATCGTGAGTGAATTGCCCGACTGGTGTACATTTTTTGTTTCTGGCAGATTCATATTTATGTCAAACTATCATGACCATGACCCAAGGGGCAATGACGAGTTCGCTGCATAGACACGTAAGGTAGAGGGTCCCTCTTAGCCAATGGGATGCCTGGTAATAGCCAATGGCAGAGCAGCTACAATATGTTGAGTTCAAGTACCTCAGAGATGTGATTACCGGTCCGTACTATATTTCTACCTTTTGCATCTTGAAATTTCTTTCGTTAGCAGAGGCAATATTTTCCTTTTGAGGCGTTCCGACACTTGAACATTTTGGATGAATAGACATTCGTAAACAGCGGCACCACTGTACTCTAAATTGTATAAACTAAATAACCTATGATAAACAAAGTCTCGACGACATATCGGGGGATCAGATTTGTGTGGAATTTCTGCCATTGTTTTATTTTCTTCAAGAAAACCGATACTCCCTCTGGAAGGTTATTTTTAAACTACATTTGCATGTTGTAGTCACCGTAGCTCAGCGACACAAGTCACCCGTGTCCTTACCTCCACATTTACATAAAAGCTTGTTCCATGTCGCGCTTTTAACCCGTGGGTCAATTGGCCCTCTGCAGCGCTCTCGGCCCCGAAATGAAGGGCGCTCTCAGCGTGCGAAGTACAGTGGCATCGCACGTCGGCACCGCGTCAAATTTGACAAAAACACGGTGGGCTTAATTGCTACGGAAAAAGGTTTTGATCCCGTCTGATCTTGGGGGGAAAGCAAAACCCATTAGCTCAGTGGCTTCATGACAGCGCTGCTGGGTACTTGCGTTGGAAGGGAGTTTGAGGGATAATTGATTTGAACAGGTATGGAGTATTTAATGGCTGGTCTGTCAGCGTCATAGTCGATATGACAGAGCGCAGGTGATGATTTTTGCGGAAAGACTGGGGCCTCATAATTGGCCTTTGTGTCAACTTTGACAGCAATGGATAATAACATAAAAAAAGGAAAGAAAAACATTCCACTCACCGAAACGCAGATTATTAATTCCAAATTTCAACCAACCAATCAAAGGACAGAAAAAAAAATCTAAAATTGACATTTTTTTGGAATGCAATAACATCCATGGCCAGATTCTAAAAGGCTCTCAATTCATTTGCTACGACTCGCCCTGTTCCCAGGGAAGCGTTTTGATTTCAGGGGCCTAACAGAAAGAGAGCGCTTAGTCTAAGGCTAATTAATTAAACAGACGCATCATCAAAAAGTCATTATGGAAGATCGGCCTCCGAGCGCTCGTTCCCGACGTCGGGCTCATTCCCAACGATGGTCGCTCATCTGATTTTTGCGCACCTTTCTTCATTGCCTTTGAAACAGTGGGTAAAAAAATAGACTAAAATAAAAATAAAATCTACACATCCCTCATTAAATGTCACGTTTTTGAGACCAAGTTAAACCATTTAAAAACTGTTCCCACTATTTAGGTGACCAACAACCAGTAATAGTCAATCAGAAATTATATAATAAAATATATAAATAAATAATTTTGAGATGGGAGGTAAAACTAAACACAAAGTCAACTGGTTGTATAAGTGTGCACACACTCCCTTATAATTGGCTATGTTCACAATCAACTGATAGGGTCTGGTCCACAGATGCGAGGCCCTGGGCTGGTGCGTCGCCGTGAAGGAACTCAGAGAGGTAAGGTGCAGCCAGACTATTCCAAGATTTTATCATGAACAGAATGTTAAAAAGGACTCCCAAATGTAAAGGGAGCCAGTGAAGGGACGCCAGAGCAGAAGGTATGTGCTTGGGGCTGTTTGGAGGACCACCAGTGGGGCGAAGGGACGGCTGACAGCGAGTCCGAGGAGATGTGACATCATGCTCTCCACTGCATTTAAGATACAAGATAACCGGATAGAGAGAGGAAGATGGGGGCAGAGGCAGACAGGAAGCAGATTGTGCCACAGACGGCATCATCTGCCTCAGGGTCATTTTTCATCACCCTGGCAAGCATTCGTAGGTTGAAACATTCACCAGCGACGATTCTGCCTTGACAAAGACAAAAACAGCTGTGGGTTATTATTATTATGTTACCCTAAGAGCTATATCTCTTATAGGAATATGTATATATCAGTGGTGGGCCGTCAGGGCCTGTAAGGCCTTCTCTGCTGGCCTAAAAATATCTGAATCACAGACTCGTGTGAATTACAGTAAAGTCTCGTTATATCGATACTATTTCTATGCACGCACAGACAAAATTACATGCAAACAGGGTCGGATATATCGATAGTCCCGGTTATATCGATATTTTTTCGGACTCCCTTGAATATCGATATAACGAGACTTTATTGTATATTTTGTCCCTGAATTCTTATGAAATAATTCCAAATTGTCTTTAAGCTTCCTGTCATTGCTTTTCCCCTGTTGCGCTTTTTCCAGATGTGTGTTTTCGTATTTAAGCACTTAACCAATCACATTTCAGCCGTCATTTGTTACCAGGGTCAAGAATCTACCTGGACCTCCTTCACAATTATTCCTGCAGGCCCCGCAGCATAAAATAAGATTCGATGTAACTGTTGCTTTAACCATTTTCTTTAAGCAAAAGAAGTGCAAGATGACGCTCAAGTAGGCAGCCGTCAGCAAGTGCCCTCAAGAGCCTTGCTCTTTTTGGTTTTTAAAAATGTTTTCTTTTGTCACTGTGTTGTGCGTCGTGTGGAACGGATATGATTGTTTTTCAGCATTTTTTGGCCACAGCATTCATCAAAGAGGAGACTGTCCTGAGCTTTTGCGCCTTTTCGGCAACAGGAATATGCCAGCACTGTTTTTGATTGGGAGGAATGTCGGTGGCATTTGACTGTCATAGCTGGATAGCTCTGGGGCAATTGTGCTTTTTCACAGCCCCGCCTTGTTCAATGGAAAGGTCAGTGCTGTTGGACAGTCTGCGGCTGGATGGATGAATGGCTTGAGAAGCCCACGGTGAGGAAAAAAAGAGCGTTAGCGCAGAGTGCCGATGCGTATGTGCAGCTGTCGCGGCTTGGAATTGAAGCGGATTTACATGGGACAGAAGATGTGAGACAATCTCTTTTCGTCAATGAATGCTCCAGCTTTGTGTTTGCTTTCAACATTTAGCTTGTAGTAGACGTGCACATTCCATCATGACGTCCCTGATCCACTGGTGAAAGGGATGCTCTGATCCTCTCCTCTTTCATCTAGAACTGCTTCATACAAAAAGTGGGTGCAGAAAAATGCTTAAGATTGAAAGACTGTCATGTTTTTGTTTTTTTTTGTTCTTTTGACTTCGAGATGGCGCTGCACGAGTGGCTGCCTTTCCAGCAGCTCCTGTATTTCGTTTTTCTACTTCTTTCTTTCCTTTCCTCGTCCTTTCATAACTTTGCTGTTGTAAAATGTAAATTTCTCCACTGCGAGACTAATAAAGGCTAATCCAATCAGATTTCGAGTTGGCATGATTGGCTGGTCAGTCGCCAATCATAGTATCACTTGCCGCTAGAGATAAGAGCATACTGATCAGAGCTAGCACACTGTATCTGTAGCGAGTTGCATAAGCAAATATATTTTTGCGTTGATTTAATAGCGGTTTTATCAACCCACAATGGCTGAAGGTGGAGAAGAAATGGACTTTGTGGCAGATATATACTGTTAATGCCATTTTCAAAACAGATTCTTCCAGAATTGAATATAATAGATCATTAACGCATTCCACAACATTTTTTTGGTAAAAAAAAATATTCCTTTTTCAGACAATTTTTTTAATGAGTGATTTATATGGTATCATTGATCCTGTTTATGAAAACAGTTCGTAAATTCTGCCCAGTTTATTCAGCAAAACAATTAGTCTCTACCAGTACAGAGTCATTAATCCTTTTATCAATAAAAACACCGAAGAATTCAGAAAATAAAACGATGTGTAAGATGTTTGAAATCGACAAGATGTTTAAAAGTTGCCCTAACAATTAGTGTATGTGTGCGTGTGTGTGTGCGTGTGCATGTGCGTGTGCGTGTGTGTCTATGCGTGTGTCTGTGTGTGCGGTCATTTACATAAACACACACATGGAAGAACACACGCACGCACTGTGATATCATGACAGGCTAGCTCTCAGCGGGACAGGACAAGAAGTGCAATGGACGACAGGTTTGGATACAAACAAAAGGTTTTAATCAAAGGTTTCAGGGGGGATTCACAAGCAACAAAGGTTTGAATAGTGTCTCTTCCAATACTTATCAAAATTAAGTCTCTTCTGATGCTTAAATCCAAATAAAGTCTCTTCTGAGGTAAAACTGAAGACGGAGTTCTTTTCCAAGAGTCTCTAGGCCTCACCCCTCTTGACGTCCTCCTCATGTAGCCTAGCCACCTTAGCTAGGTTCAAATCCAGTGTCCAGTCGTGTGGTCCCAACTGGCAATGAGTTCCACGCAGCAATCAACTTCTTCACAGAGCACAGCAATCGAGCTTGTCTTTCCCTAAGCTGCACACTCAGAGGCTCTCTGCCTTAAGAGCCTTGCTTGCCAATCAAGCCCTGATCAGCTGCAGGTGTGTGGTTTTAATTGCTGCCTTCCACCAGATGGGGCCAAGACTCTCTCTGGGTGGAGCCATCTTAGGGGGATGTATTTGCCCTCCAGGACACAGCCTCTCGTGACATCACAGCACGCACACGCACACACACACACACACGCACGCACGCACGCATGCACACACACACACACTCAAACACACACGCACACTCACGCATGCACACGCATACACACACGCACACAGACGCACACAGACGCACACACACACGACACCCCACACACGTACGCTAAGGAAATGACTGATCAAAGCAGCCATCCTGCTGATTTTTATTGTTTTTTTTTTCTTTGTGTAAAAAATGTGCAGCCAGCTTGTCTGTCCTCTGAAGGCTCAGTAATGACATCCCATTGCTGGTTGGTGATGTCGATTTGAGGGGTGGGGGCTCTTTCGTGAAACAAATCCCTGACGCTCACATTTGGGTAGGTGGTGGGTTTGGTTGCCACACTGAATAATGGATGCGGTTTTGCGCATGGTCGGGTTTGCATGCGGCGGATGGAAAAACACACACGCACGCACACGCACGCGCACACACACACACACACACGCACACACACACACACACACGCACACACACACACGCACACACACACACACACACACACACACACACACACACACCACACACACACAAACACAAACACAAACACAAACACAAACACAAAAAAGACAAACAAAAACAAGCGTGGGATTCTATTCAAAGGACAAGAGGAAGAAGGAAATTATTCATGACGAAACGAATACATGATGAACTCAACGTAAACAAAGACGGTGACAGCCCGCCCTCAAATGAGCTTCCAAATATGCATTTCTGCTCGATAAAAGGACAAAGCAACACAGATTTGAGAGATTCTGCTCATCTGGCTAAATTAGCATCAACTCTGCACATGGCCCTTATCCACAATTATTTTACCATCATTTCATCAGGCTTCATGGGTTAGGGCTTATTTTTCCAGAAGATAAACGGCGGTGTGTAAACAACGGTATTGTCAACGTGGGGTGAGGAGCGGCGATGTGTGACTTTAACAGGCACCTTCAAATTAAACACGCATTGATTGACAGTGAACCCCCATTGATTGTCGGCTATGCGTTGGAGAACTGTGAAAGAAAAAGGCATTTTCACCCGTTTTGTAAAAGCGTATTGACCTCTACACATCCAACATGTGATAAACCACGAAACGCGGGCGTGTCCAAAAGTACCATACTGTGACTATATTTATTCTCTTATCTATTGAACCCATTTAACCCCCCTTCTATGTTTTCCGAAGTGGAATTATTGAGGCTCACATTCCATTATTTGTCATGTCTCAGCTGAGGAGTGGGTTGGGGTGGGAGTGGGGGCAAAGTGGTTCACTTCAAGTTCACCTCCAGCCGCCATCACTGCTGCTCACGATTCATTTCGCGTCAACGGGCGACCTCTCTCCAACAGCCTTGTCGCTCTTGAAATATTGAGCACGGCACAGCCGTCGCTTGCCCTTAAAAGCCAACCCCTACCCTCGCCTCCACTCCCACCCCAAAAACAACAACCGGTGGCACCCCACTAAGTGATTTTCTGAACTCGACACAAACCTACCAACAGCTGAAAATGGCATCTCCCCCCACCCCCACCTCCATTCACCAAGTAATTTTTGTCTATTTATGCGCCACTCAGACATCATGTTTCACGCCAGGCCACTTCTCCGAGCTTGCTAATCGTCTTCTTCACCTGGAGTGGCGGCACTTTAAGCCAATGCAAAGCATCCCGGCTGAGATGAGGCAAGGAGAAGTTGTTCAGCGGAATGTCAATCGTTATGTCGAGATAACACAGAGGAAAGCTGAAGGTCGAACGTGCCTCACCAGGTTTTGCTTTTCAAACTAAAGCTCATTAGTCTTTGAATATAATAAATGGTTCCCACCTGTTGCCAATGTAGAGACACGTGTGTGTGTGTGTGTGTGTGCTTGTTCAGTGCTTTACTTGGGTACCGTCATTTCCGATGATGTATATTTAGCAGCCGTTGGTTTGTAACTGATTTTTCATGTTGTACTTCTAGTTATGTGAAGCACATAACTACACATTAGTTATGGTTAGCACACCGACTTCACAGTGCATAGGTCGCCGGTTCGCATCCCAGTACGGCCTCCCTGTGTGGAGTTTGCATGTTCTCCCTGGACCCGTGTGGGTTTTCTCCGGGTCCTCCTGTTTCCTCCCACACTCCAAAAACATGCAGATTGACCACTCCAAATTGTCCCTAGGTGTGAGAGTGACTGGTTGTTTGTCTTTGTGTGCCCTGCGATTGGCTGGCAACCAATTCAGGGTGTCCCCCGCCTCGTGCCCGAAGACAGCTGAAATAGGCTCCAGCACCCCCCTGACCCTAATGAGGACTAAGCGGTACGGAAAATGGATGGATGGAATGGATGAATTGTTGTTGCTGACAAACCAGTCGCTGCCCACTTGAACCTAGTATTTCCTTTACAACTCAATCAACATTGTGTGCCCCAAGGCTTCTACTTAGGCCCCTGAAAATGTCAGAGTTGAGGGCCACTTATTTGTGCAAAAAAAATAATAAAATAAAATAAAATAAAAAGCTGCCCGAAAATACTGGCAGTTGCGGATCATGTTGAAACTTGCGAAAAGACAGTTTCAAACCAACTTCTACTTCGTAGTAAACATCTTCACATAATAACATGTCTCCATAATTTTCAAATAAGCCCTTGCATAATACCAGGACACAATTTTGGATCTCATTAATTGGAAAAAAATAATAATAAAACTTTAGTGGATATGATGGCATTTTTTTCTGAAAGCTTTTTCAAAATGTCCACCTAATACAGTAAAGTTTCGTTATATCGATATTCAAGGGAGTCCGAAAAAATATCCGGGACTATCGATATATCCGACCCTGTTTGCATGTAATTTTCTCCGTGCGTGCATAGAAATAGTGTCGATATAACCGGGACTATCGATATATCCGATATCGATATAACAAGACTTTACTGTATTTGAAAAGAAATATCGGCACTCTTTCCTGCCTTTGTCAAAACAGGCAAAAGTCTTTCTTTCGCCTGTTATTTGCTTGCTATCTTTTAAGGCTGCCCGCTACTTACAGTATATTGACAAAATTCATATATGGACAAAAATCACAGCCCGCACCTCATGTCCCACGAAATAGGCCAGATTGGGCGCTGTAAAACATGTGGCAAATCTATTGCTGTCTTGTGACAGACATCCACCATATGGCGACAAGCGAGATGATGTCAGCCATTGCGACGCCTCTGCCAATCATCTCAAAACAGACGCATTCAGTCTAATTAGATTGACAGGCTGCCTGTGGGGGGGGGGGGGCAGCACCGGGTTCATGTGTGAATAATCAATCAACCAGTCAATCAGTCAATCAGTCAACCAGCCCATCAATCAACCGAGACCTGTACAACATCATACAAAACCACCTACACAGGCACATGCACACACGCACGCACACGCGCACACGCACACACACACACACACACACACACACACACACGCACACACACACACACGCACACGCACACAAACGCACACGCACGCACACACACGATTTCAACAAAATGTCAGAATATATTATTTAAAATAACTTTGTGATAATACTCACCATTCATATGAATAGTTTTCCGTTCTTCATGATTGGAAATAAAAATCCAGCCAAACGATCGTAATGAAAGTCAAATTGCCGGGTCCATAGGCGAATCTACTGCTAGCTAGTCTGCACACTGCTCATTAGCTTGCACGCTTGCTTTCTGCTGTCTCTCCCAGAAGCATATTGATGCTAATGTTAGCATGTGGCTTGTCAAAGTGCCACCGATATTCAACTGTTTCATTCAACTGTTTCATTCATGTTTTATTGCAAATTAGAATCACGACAGAACTTTTTATCTCCGCAAAGGCGAATACTACATTTTTTTACTCTTCAGGCTTATTTAAAAGGGGGCGTTTACCTGTTTCGACATCAACGGCCATCGGTCAGCATTATCCAATCAAAATTGCGCTTTCCGCCAACTGCCGCCCAAACAACAAATGAACAGCGAGAAAGTGAGAATATGTATTTAGTTTTATAGGCGAGCCAGATGCAATCATTAAAAGAGCCATACAGTGATACCTTGGCTTAATAACTTAATTGGTTCCCAGACAGAGTGTGTAAGGTGAAACGTGTGCATCCCAAAAATTAATTTCCCATAGGAAACCATTAAAATGAGAATAATCCATTCCCAGGTCCCCATAAAACATAATTTTCTACTTTCTAATTTTCCAAGCCTTAAAACTACACAAAATATACCTTATTTTATGGATAATAAATGTGCTATGGTATTATAATTAAAGAAATAAACTGGATAATAAAGTCGTTTTATTGACCTTTGTGATGGTCTTTGATGGCTTGATGGAATGAAGTGGCCGGTTTCCTCAGCATTAAACACTTTGATGAGGAACGTAACCTTCTTTGACCATCTTGAGGAATGATCCCTTGTAGGTGCTTTCTCTGTGATAATTGTATCTAGTTCCTCATTCATTGTGTTCTGTTTAGCTGGGTTGATAGCTTTTTGCATCAAGTGTACAGATGGCTTGATAGGATATTTTAACCTTGCAGTCTTGCAGAGAGTGGCTGCCTTTCCAGCAGCTCATGTATTTTGTTTTTCTACTTTCATTCCTTTCATCACTTTGCTGCTGTGAAATGTAAATTTCTCCACTGTGAGACTAATAAAGGCAAATCCAATCCAATCCATCCAATCCAGTCGACACTCTGCCTTTGAACTATCAAAGTTGAAACTGTCACTGTCGTCTGCCTGTCTCTTTAATGTTTGAACCCCCCCCCCCCCCTTCACTGCTGCATTCTTGACCAATCACGTGGTTTTAACCGAAGACTGGGGGCGGGGAATAGAGGACAAAAACAGTCGGCTGCCATTTTGTTGTTAGAAGAACGGACTCGTTCGCGAACGACACATCACTCATTGAGGCAGCTCCGTGTATGTAAATGTATGCCAAGGTGTATGTTTGTATGCCAAGGTAAATTTTTCATAAATGTAACGTTCGTAAACCGAAAAATTCTTAAGCCAAGAGGTTCGTAAACCGAGGTATCACTGTATATGGCTCGCGAGCCATAGTTTCCCGACACCTGCCCTAGAAGAACCCAAATTGAAATTGGAATGTACTAGTAGGCATTTTTTTGGATTTTTTTTTCAGTTATGGAAGCATTTCCAAAGAGGATGAAGTGAAAATAAAGAAAAATTTGACGTGGACATGACCGAATAAGAATGATGGTATACCCTTGCCTTGTTTCGTAGCTGGTGCATGTTCGGCATGTATGAAATGCACTAATGAACTCGGCGGCGATGAAAAGATGGAAATGCACACTCGCCTTCGAAAGTAAACTATTCCATATTCATCAATGTAAAGTCAAGCCTTGTAATCGGGCATTGCTCGCATGCGCTGTCGACAAGAAGCCACACAATCTTGCGAGCTAAATTTGCGTAAAGTGAATTAAACGAATGCAGTCGACGGGTGAGAACGGATTTTGTTTCGAAACGATGTCTGCAGTCGTGTGCGGCTGGCAGAACTGCAAGCAGCTCATTAGTTGGCTCGTTGGAGGGAGGCCGAGCTGTTTTTTTTTCTTTTTTCTTTTTTAATCCAAGGAGATTGTCAGGTGACAATTTGGTGAGTTTTGAATCCTGTTTTCAAAACATCAAAGTGATATTTGGAGCTCCTTGTCCCATTTTTTAAGATGAGGTTGGATGGAGGTCGTATTTGTCATTTGCACACACACACAAAAAAATCCATAACGCTCAACCCAGAAGTAATGATTATTAGCTACCAAAAAAAATAATCTGACAAAGTTGGTATTTATTGTCACCGTGGTGCTAGGTTTGGTTTGCCGACAGACTTATCGAACAGTCAAATGCTAGCTGAAGAGTTGGTTGTGTAATGCCAGCTTGACATAGAGATTTTACTGACCTTCTAACCTGTTAATGTAAACACGAGCTAAAAGGTATGGCGGCAAGCGGGATGCTGTCACCGAAACTGACGCCTCTGACAATCATCTCAAAGCAAACACGTTGAGATGCCTGACGGCAAAATAAGTTTTTATGCTATATAAATAAAGAACCACATAAATAACTAAACAAGTAAACAAACAAATAAAAACATACATAAATGAACGAACAAATAAATAAAAAAATAAATAAATACATAAATAAATAAATAAATAAATAAATACATAAATACATAATGTTTCAGTCCCAAATGTGCATGGAATGATTGAAACGTCAAATCTTCTCACATTTGAATTGGAGCTTGCTCCCGTCACTCTCTAAATATTTTCTTATTATCATGTTTGGAGAGTATAAATCCAGCGGAAAAATCCACCAGTTTTTCCTCCATCTCCATTTTATTAACTTGCTATCGACCGAAAATGTCATTGCGGTGTCTCGATGGTCACATCCATGATGGTCCATGATGATCACAAGACGAGCTTTTGTGGGCACTGTGATGTCATCTTCAGTCGACAGCAAGTGCGGCAGTAAAAAACAAAATGGCCGCCCATTGAATAGAAATAAATGGCTGGATTTTTCCACCCGATTCATATTCCACAGACGCAATACTATTGACAATGACATGTTTAGATGAAGCGCACCAAACATTTTATCATGAAATTAAAACTATCAAATGAAGTGAACGGCAAAAGTTTCAAAATACAGATAAATAATTTACAGGTCGTGTTCATCATGCAGAAGTAAACAAAGTTGAGTTTTATTCAAGCTTGGAGTTGAGGAGCTGCAAAAGGAAACCTAAAAGGCTTTCATCCCTGATTTGTCCTGGCAGCTCATTTATTGGTCTCACTTCGGCATCCATCAAAGTGTTGGAGTGTGTTGATTGGCAGAAAAGAGTAAAAAAACATTAGGGGCCAAGTTGCATTTGATTAGGATGGATTTGTTTTTCACTCTGCCGCCACAAAAAAAAAAAAACTCCCCCTCTTATTCTTGATTTCTTCTACAAGTTTGGTGACCTGAAGTGTGTTTGACGGAGGAACACAAATGATGCGTCCCCGCCGGCAAGCCCGAGGTTAAAGCGCCAATTAGCCGCCGTTAACGAAGCCTCATTAGCCTCGGTGCAGTTTTCGTTTTCTTAGCACCGACTCCTCCTTATTATCCCTCAACTCTGAGCGACCTCACAGAACGCTCCGCTGGAAATCCACAAATAGCCTGGTTGATAAGGCCGTCTTGCTCTTGAGAAAAAAACGAATGTGTGATTTAGGACGCTGCGACGAACACACCATCTGGGACGGCTTTGTGCCTGCCAAGGTGCCAGTACGCAACGCGCCGTTCGCTTTGGCCACTTCAGTGCCTTGAGTGAGCATAATAAATACATAAATAAATGGTGGTCATTATGCGACGGCTAACAAGCAGACGTGTTGTCTGCAGAGGCTCGGAGAGCATGAAACAAGGCCTCTGGAAGTGATCAGCTTGTTTGCTATTTTTGATGGAATGCTGATAGATTCGTTGCGATTGAAAGACGGCAAAGGCTTGCAGTTGGCTTCACCCCATCACCTGTCACAATTGTTCTTGAGCGTCACTTCAGGCGCTAATTAAAACCAACATTTGTCGAATCTCTCCGAAAAGGTACGAAATATGTACATTTTACCATCAGCTTTGTCATTTACATTTCATGACAAACTGATTACGTTTATTGAGTGAAATGTGTATTTTTTTCTCTCAATTTAGTTCTCTTAAAGGACAACCGACGTCGCCGGACAAGTTGTGTCCATAATTTGTAAAATGGCTTCCAATGACTTCTACTGAGCGTATTTTACAAAGATTCCACCACATCTAGCTATATTTTACATTTTAACACTCGCGCTGATTATCTTGTTTTTGAGTTGGTGACGAGTCCGTACGTGACGTCACTGAAGGAACGCCCCTGACCGAAAAAAGGACACATTGTAGCAGTCCTTCCATCACCTCAATGCATTTTGCTGTGCTTGCTTGGTCTGAAAACCTTGTGTTGCACCAAAAAGCCACCAGAAGAGGGCGACCAAGCTCCATATAAGGAATTTATCAGCCTGTGGAAACGGGATGATTAATTCCTCACAGGAGCTGGGTCGCCATTTTCTGCCTCTTTTTTGGTGATGCATTTCCTCCCAATGTTGCCTCAAAATGGCACGGAATAAATTATTTAATCAATTGCAAACGTATGCTTTCCTCTTCAGAACTATTTGAATCATATTCATAACTGCATGTGTAACAAGTAACCATATTCTCCGAATCTGAAGCCATTGTTTTGATTCTCGAGCAATGCAAGACGTCTTGGCGTGACGTCACGAACTGGGGGCGGGACTTTCTGAAAATGTCCAATTCGCAGCTCAATTTTTTGCAGATTTTGTACACTTTAAGTCAATTTTATTGATGTTTTGCATTTGAATAAAAATATCATACTGCGTGTTTTGGGTACTTTAGATGCTATAAAATGTTTTTCTGATGTCAGGAAACAAAAAAGTGATGTCGGTCATCCTTTAAACCATTCACATTCCAATGGCGCCTTGAGATACAAGTTGACCAATGCTTCATGAAACTTCAGACCATAAATGTATTGATGATGTATTTTGGTTATTGTTGTCCGGTTGATGCAACCTCAACTTAAAAAATGTAATGAAAAAAAAAAAAAATACTGCTTAAAAATAGGCTTAAAATAAAAAAATACATGCATAAATACACAAATAAATAAATGAATACATAAATCGCCGAATAAATAAATGAATGAATACATATACAAATAAAAATATAAATATATGAATAAATAATTGCTTAAATAAATAAATACTGTTCATACATAAATACATGAATAACATTCGTAACATCGATTCTCTTCCCACCTTCAAGTCCCATCTCAAAACCAACCTTTTTAAAATTGCATTTCCTGTGAAGCTCTCTCTCTTGTTTCTATTTATAATTGTATTTTATTTATTGCATTCTATTTGTGATTGTATTTTATGTATTATTATATTATATATATTATTATAAACAAATAAATAAATGAATACATAAATCGCTGAATAAATAATTGAATGAATATATAAATATATAAATAAATGTATAAATATAAAAATAAATAATTGCTTAAATAAATAAATAAATACATAAATAAATACATAAATAAATGCACAGCTAAATAGCAAAATACAGTCAATAAATAAACACAAATAAATACATAAAAACATATATAAATAAACAAACAAATAAACCAAAAACAAATAAATAAATAAATCACCAAATAAACAAATAAATAAATAAATAAATAAATAAATAAATAAATAAATAAATACATAAATAAATAAACTTGGTGAAACAACATTTCATGCATCCAAAATTGACGACAACTGACAAGAATTAAAATTCATTCTGTCTAGTTGCCATTTTATTATTAGAAAGATTTATTTTCATCAAACAGTGCACAAGAAGAACCCACGTGCAAAGCAAAGGACCCGCGAAAAGAAACAATAATGCAAATTGCCAAAACTACAACCACAACATGAATAGAATAGACCACTGGGAACATGTGAATACAATTTCATGGGGGACAATAATCCAATTTTTCTGACAAATTTAGGTCAGAACAGCCCAGTGCTTGCGATTACCACTAATGCAACAATGGCTCTTCTTGATTCGTCCTCTCGCAGCCAGTGCACAGACGCAACGCTTTGCCATCAACCTCTTCATCATCTGTCTGCCTCCCCCGCTACCCCTGTCGTCATCACACCCTCTTGAAAAGGCAGATGGATGACAAGACCACTCGACGGGCGCGCCGCTGACAGGTTGGCGGCAGGAGGGACGAGTGTGTCTGAGTGATGTCGGTGCTGGCGGGATGTTTGTGCGTTAAGATGGCGAAGTGCGAACGTTACAGAGGACGCGGGAGGGCAAAGAACTGACTGGCGTAATGGCCTGGGTCCGATTCTAATAAAATTGCATTTTCGAGACACTTTAGCACAGCTGTCCAACTCAACATCGATGGGCAAAATTCAGACCACACCTTCCAAAGCCACACACACTCAAAGTCAAAGACACCACAACGTGATATTGGACCATAACTAGTCAGGTCATGATTACACCACCAACCCACATGTTCGTAAAGAGAGCCACAAAAAACTCTCACATAATTGGAGAATTCCAAACCACACCGACACCTGAAGAAACGACACTTCTGTTGCCACGGCAGCCACATTGTTCAATCCCCCCCAAGTGTGCAAGCGCCCGTGCATTGAACGCAAGTCCGGGACCTCAAAAGCCTCTGAGAGATAAAGGGGAGACGGCTCCTTACATCCCATTTTAAAGCAAAACACAAACACACAGCGGCTATGTTGCTAATAAAATAAAAGTGACCATACTCGGCTTCCTTCCAATTTGGAATTCCACGTTGTGCTTGAGGACCACCACTGGTTGTGCCGAATCTGTGTTGTACCATGCAATGTCTAATTGAATGTCTTCTGGTGGCCAGGCAAATGTATCAATTTATATGCAGACACACACACACACACACACACACACACACACACACACACACACACACACACACACACACACACACACACACACACACACACACACACGCACACGCACGCACGCACACACACACGCACGCACACACACACACACACACACACACACACACACACACACACACACACACACACACACACGCACACACACACAGGCAGGAACCAGAAGAAAAAGATGTATTTTCCAGTTGTAGATTTTGCCTTTTTATCACTGGCTCTCTTCCCATCAAACTTTCTCTCCGCCACACTGAGGGAGGTTGGCTAGAGTGAAAACTAGAGAAATGGCAGTAGGTAGCTGTGAGTAGACATTCTGTTCATTTTGGATTCCTTTTGGATATTGCAAAAACTAGACTGAATGAACAGAATAAAAAAATAATTTGACTTCAAACAATTAAACTACTGCTGAATTTTGCTATTTTTAATTTAAGGCTCTACTGTATTTATAGTAATACAGTGAGACCTCAACTTACAAACACCTTATCTTATGAACTTTTCATCTTACGAATGTCAAATTTATGAAAATTAAACTTTATAATAAGCACTATTTTCATAATACACACCCACCACGGCTGGTCCATCAAGCACACGACCTTCAGATCTGGCGGAGTGATCTTCGGCGGAAGCACACAACCGAACAGAGCTCCAGCCGGCGCTACTTTCCACACCCCCTCTCATTGAATGCACACGTCGATCGCCGACTTGGCGCTTTTTTCTGATAATTTTACTATGATGGGGCCGAAACAAACCACCACAGGCTCGTGTCCAGCCCAAGAAGACACAAAATAAAATCACCGTCGCTGAGAAGAAGGAGATAATTGAAAAAACACGAACGAAGTGTGAGTTTCTGTGATTTAGTGGCCGAGCACGGCTATGCTAAGTCAACCATTGCTACCATTCTCCGGAACAGAAAAGCCATCAAAGGTGCGTCTGTTGCAAAAGGTGTTTCCGTGCTCTCAAAGCGACGGTCTCGGGCAATCGAAGAAGTTGAAAAACTGTTAATTTGGATTAACGAAAAGCAGCTATCTGGCGACAGCGTGAGTAAAGCTATTTTATGCGAGAAAGCACGGCTAATTCACGCCGATATCGCCATGCGCCAACCTGGAAGTTTCAGCGCTTATTGAGGATTTTAAAGCCAGTAACGGATGGTTCGAGAACATCTGAAGAGGAGATGGCTGCAGCATCAAGTGAGCTCATAAAGGCAATGTTGGCAAAGTGGAATGATGCGCAGCCTTTTACCGGACAGTTCCATTCAGAAAAGACTGTGGCTATGACAATCATCAACATGATGAAGA